>NC_044564.1:26186946-26486946 GCF_007565055.1 Rhinopithecus roxellana
TGAGGCCACATAAATTCCTTTAGGATCTTTTGCTTTATGCAATTAGATGCACTGGCAGCATCTGGCTTCTTAAAGGTAGACTTAGTTAATGAAAACATAGTGGGATTTTAAAAATAATGACTCTAAGATTGCTATGGACACAGTAGATGCTCCCAAACCAAAGAAAGATGGGTCTGCAGTGAGAATTTGACCCACATTGCACAATTTGATAAGGATAATGATAATAAACATTTAAACAGTGCTGTGCTATTTACCAAATGTATGTAATTCCATAAACTCTTATATCTTCGAGCAACTGAGAGGTGAATGGGAACAGATCTTTATCCCTTCCTTTGTATCAATGATGAAATCAAGTCTCCGAGAATTTTGATCTGATCAAAGAAATGGCTACTGCATAGTATATTGGGAATTAAACTTCTTAATTCTAGAGGAAAAGAAAGTAATTTTTGATATTTTTTGTGGAGCAGGAACTCGCTTAGAATTGTCCATATCATTTCATTCTATCACTGATGGACTTTTGCTATGAGATGAGAAAGAGAGTAGTGAGAACGAGAGAGAGAAAAAGAGCTATTCAAGGTCACCCATTTGTTTTCTAAAAATGTTATTGAGTTGTCATAGGTATTCTTGGTTCACTAAAAACAATGATGGACAAGATGAACAACGTGTTAGTAATTTATGGGTCAGAAATTAAGCCCAGATTCCTTGAACATCAAATCCTTTTTCCCCCTCACTCGCCCACAAGAGATTTCTATATCCCCCTTCATAAAGTACTTCATAAAGTACAAAGCATCCTGTGAAAGACCACAAATAGATGTTTGCATTTCTGCGGCCAGACTAGAAGACCAAAATCCATCAAATCCAGATGAGGCAAATAGTGGGGGAATTTCAAGCAGACTTGCAGGAATCAGGGAATAGAATTTGAGTTGAGTACTTTGTCTGCTCTTTCAAGCTGATGACCTCTCTTTTTCAAGAAACCGATTTCTACCTTCTTCTCCCCTTGGGATTAGGTACAAAACCGTAATGACTGATTTTCTCATTCAAGTGATCATAAATGCAACAAGGAGATGGAGGAGCAACACTGCTTTCTAGAAAGAACTAGGTAAAAGTCAGTTGTGGTTAGACTTTTTGAAAGTCTCCTTCAACTTCCCTGATCACAATGTGTTTTTCTGGTCAGAGCTCTAAGAATCTTAAGGTATCTTAGTAACAGAATTCAAGAAACTTCAGGGTAAAAAAAAGCGTCTTGTATATTTCTGCCTCATTGACTCTCCATCTCATTTCCAATCTCATCTGAAAAACATATCTTTTTCTCTCCTGACCGCATCTGCTAATTGTCCTCTCCCACGGCTATTATTTAACTGAAATATATGTGATCTTTTAACAAGGGTATTTAACTTCATGGGGGCTGTAGAGATGTTGTTTTTAATAGTTTAGGTTGAAAATGTAAGTGACTGAACTTCTTAACTGGGAAGGGGCCTTATGAAAGTCCTGTCAATATTTTGCTAGGAAAGAATTTCCGAGGCTTTTAAACCCATACCCCCAACAGTCCCCTCACCCCAGATTGGTTTAGTTTTAGATTTGTAGTTTATATTTAAAAAATTAAAAAGTCTTATTTTAATTTCTAAATATGCACTTATATTATTTGTGATGCCTTTCAAATACATGGCTTTTCCTGTCCTTGCATCATCCCAAAGAGTCTGTCATGACACCTTCTCCACCCAGTTTCAAATATTAGCTTTACCACTTTGAATCTATGTGAACCTTATAATGACTCCAAATATTTGAAGTCTTAGCTTTTCATCTTCAACATGGGAATGATATGCTCATCTCAAGTGTTCTCCCAGAATTAAATGATATTCTTTCTATGAACTCCTGGTATATGAAAGAGTTTAATCCATGTTAGTTATTTGTGAGTGAAGGAGAATGTGTATTCTTGACTAACTTAAAATCAAAAAGTTCTTATTACACTAGAATACTGGATCCATGAACAATAAGACATTGCTTAATGCTCTACCCCAGCACCTAGAATTGTGCCTGGCCCACAATAGCTATCCAATTATCTGTCAATGGATAAATATCATTTACCTTACACTGTTACTTTACAATTTGCAAACCTACGATCTCATTTGGTTCCCTCAACATTGTTGCACACATGACATATTTGTCAGAAACATGTGGACCAGCAAACACCTGACTGGACCACAAAAAAATATGATTCACCATTAATCCTATTTCTTTGGAATTTTTCCTGGAGACCCATGGTAGAGTCTAGATCACCTTTGATGTTCCCTTCTTTTCAACATACAGAGCCAGTACCCAATCCTCACAGTTGTGCCTCCTAACTTTTCTGAAACTATTTCTCCTGCCATAAGTCAAGTGGTTGGTATTCTTTACCTGAACTGCTATAGCAAACTTGTCTGTCTTTCAGATGCCACTGCCACTCCTTCACTTGCTCACTCTGCAAAAATCTGTAGAGCTTCTACAAGGAGAAAGGCGTTGTTAAGGCCCTACGGAAAGTGTGTAAGCCAGATATGGCCCTTGTACTTACACATCTTCCATTCTAGTGGATCTTCTTGGGATACATGTTGACTTCTTTCTATCCTTAGTGATAAACCTCCCAATTACATACAGTATTACTTGACATACATTTTAATCCTTCAGTCTCAGGTATCCTTTGCCTCTCCAACCTTATCTTCTAACAATCTATTGCTCTTTCTGCCATCAGTCTTGACGTATAATACTCAATGCCGAGTCAAATTTCTGTTTTTTAAAGCCAAGAACATGTTATACATGTTGTGCTTTTTTTATACTCATGGACTTACTGTATTATCTATCTGGAATGTTCTGCTCAATTCATTTTTGCCACTATCAGAAGTGATTACAATGGTAATAGCTCTACTTTGAGGGATTTCTCTCTGAGAAGCACAATGCTAAGTATTATATGTGGACATACTTACATACATCTACACATAATTTCATCTCATGTAATTCTTGAAAGACCTTTTATTTGTGAGGACATGTAAATTTCAGGAAAATGGGAATTAATTAACTTGCCCAAGGTCATGCTGTAGCCAGTGACAGAATATCATTCCAAACCCTATTTGACTCCAAAGTCCATGTGTTTAACTGCTCTGCCCTGTGACAAGTGAGCTTTCATAATCGTTCAAGGCTTAATCCAAGGGCACTTCATCTCTTGAAATCTTTCTTGACTTGCCTAGGCAAAGAGAGCAGTGATTTTCCTTTCATTTACCTTACATATATTTCTATGGTGGTGCCTTTTGCATGTCTTATATAACATCTTCACTCGCTATTTGTACAGAAGTCTGTATATGCTGTTGGCTTGCTTCAGGTTACTGATTCAGAGCTATTCTTCCCCACATTCCCTGAGCCTAGCACAGTAGCCAGCCGATGATGGGTTTCCAATAAGTGAATGATGAATGAATGACCTGGCCGAGGCAGCACTTCCTGTTTGGAGCAGAGTGCCAATGAGGGAGAGCAAGGGAGATAAGTGGGAGAGGTGGGTGACAGCAGTTAATGAAGGCTCTGCTCACCAGGTTCATCATGCGTGAATTTGACCTGATTTGAGAAAAACCTGATCAAAAATTGCTTGCAATAGTGCAATAGTGGAGGCAAAACACAAAACAAAACAAAAACTCTGCTCAGTGCAGTTTATATTTTCATCCAGTTGTTTTGGCATTGCACTGACACTTGAGCTACAGGTCGGGGCTAAGTTCACCTGGGTTTAATGGAAAGTACATAGGCTTGTTTTGGGAATGCTCTAGGGAGCAGCTGAGCAAGAGACTTCTGCTCTTCAACTTGAAAAATAGCTGTATGAGAATTTTAAAAATCAACAAACCCCACTGTGTTCTTCAGCAATATGCCTTTCATTTTCTGGTCCATGTCTGGTCTCTTTTAGTTTAAGATGGAGAATGAAGATAACATGCATTGATTTGGTCTAACAAGGGGTTTGGGAGTGATTTGAAAAACACGTAGCCATCAGCAGCAGATCAGAATGACTACATAATGGCCCCAATCTTTTTACTTTCAATCCATACCCTTTGTGTGACAGCTTTACAGTGTCTCTCACTCTGATTCTGACCTAGTCACATGCCGGATAGGTAACCAGTTGTCCTAATTTAGCACTGAAGATCACACACCTTAGGAAGCCCCTTGGACCCAGGGAAACCCTTCAGCTACACAAAAATCAGGATGGTTGGTCACTCCACTTGCCATGGGAGGAGTCAGGAGAAGAGACACAGGCAGAGACTAGCAACACACTTGCTAGGTAGGCTTGTCCCTATTATTATACTTCTTCTATCACCATGAAAACATGTCCAGAATTCCCTGCAGAATGGTAAGAAACACAGGGAGACAGCCAAGTCATTTCAGTTGCCCCAGACCAAGACACTCTAGATAAGCTACCAATCAAGGACTCAGACCTTTGGGGTAACAAGATATATTAGTCATGGATCTACACCACAGAGAGGTGTAAGTATGCAAATATAAGCAGATAGTAAGTAGCCTTCACATACCTGAGAGCTATCATTAGAAGAGAACAGATTCATTTTGCCTGTGTTCAATGAATAAAATTTGATCAGTTGTAGATTCTATAGGAAGACAAATGTAGATAAATTAGATTTCTTTATGAGAAAGAAATTTCTAGCTATCACAGCTGCTGAAAGCTGTTCAAAGTTGGCTCCTTAGTGAAGTAATGAGCTAACTCACAGTGGAGACATTGATGCGAGGCTGGAAAGTGAGCTGACAGAGGTGCTGTAAAGTATCAACTCAACTGGTGGGCTGAGTTCTGTGCTGGACACGAAATAAAAGATGAGCCTCCTGAAGAACTTACAGTAAAGATGGAGAAGTAATGATGACCTTCATGAGGGTAAGTGCAAAGCAGTAGTAGCTAACAACCACACCAGAGTAGTTCCAAGGAAGGATTTTTTGTTTTCGTGTGTGTTGTGTGTGTGTGTGTGTGTGGTGTGTGGTGTTGTGTGTGTATCTTTAGGGGAGTACAATTGTGGGTGGGAAAACTTTCCTAAGTGACAGGTAAGTTTGGTGAGTTTGACAGGTGAGTTTTGAAGAAAAAAAATGCCGAAGGATTAGGGCTAGGTTGGGCGGACTAGACTGATTATTGCACCTGGTGCAGAATGACAACTTGTGGTCCCTAGCAAGAAAATTACTAAAAATTCAGGACAGTGATAGCTTGTGGTGTGTCTCTATAGTACAGTGTGGATGGAGGTGCAGATGCTACTATGGAAAAGGGCAACACAACAGAGGAGAGGTAGGGGGTTTGTATTGTGTCAAGATTAGAGGGTTGACTCCAAGACTACCCTACTCGCAAAAGGAATACTGTGGGTCACAAGAGACATTTTATGTAAGAAAAAGAGGAAGGGAAACAGCAATATAGTGTAGACTTGGAGGGTCTGGCAGGGGGAGAGGGCTGCGGATTACC
Organism: Rhinopithecus roxellana; assembly: GCF_007565055.1. Lineage (NCBI taxonomy): Eukaryota > Metazoa > Chordata > Mammalia > Primates > Cercopithecidae > Rhinopithecus > Rhinopithecus roxellana. Next base: position 26,192,399 of record NC_044564.1, read on the forward strand.
CACATTATTTATTCCTAGTTTATCTTGTGGTAGGGGCAGCAGCATCCCTGTAACTCCTTCATTTCCCTCAAGATCTCTTCCTTAATCTTGGAGCTTCCCAAACAAAGAAGCACTGGATGCGGAAGGAAGGAGCACCGACATGGAATCAAAAGGGGCAGGGAGGGAGGCACGGGGGAGGCCGATAAAAGGGGGGAAAGGAAGAAGGGTGGGGAGGGTGCGAAGGGGGGTTAGGAGAAGCATACGGAGAATGGGGACGGAAGATGGGAGAGAGAGGAAGGGGGAGAAAGGGAGGGAGGCGGAAGAGGGGGCGGGGCGAGAAGTCGGAAGCAGAAGAGAAGACGAGAAAGAAGCGAGAAGTGAGGAGGGGGAAGCGGAGGAAAGAGGGCGTGCCGGAGGAGGGAGAGATTGCGGAAGGAGGAGGAGGCGGGGAAGAAGAAGGGCGGGCAGGAGGCAGAGAAGCTGGAAGTAGGAGAGAAGTGCGAGGAGAGGGAAGAAGAAGAAGAGGAGGAAGCCGAACGGGGAGGGGGGGGGGGGGTGGGGGGGCGGGGGGGGGGGGGGGGGTGGGGTGAAGGGTGTCGGAGGAGGGGAGGAGGAGGCGGAGGCAGCGGAAGAGGAAAGGCGAGGAGGGCGACGGGCAGGAGACGGATGAGGAGAGGAGGCGCAGAGGGGAGAGGAGAGGAAGGAGATGGAGAAGAGAAGAGAAGCGAAGAGTGGAGGGATCAAGAAAAGACGACGATAAGAGGAGGTGGGGACGGAAGAAAGAAAGACCGAGCCGCAGTAGAAGATAGACAGGCGGAGGAGGAAAACGCCGGAAGCGGTAGGAGAAAAGAAGGGAAGCTAAGAAGACGAAGAGGCGGGGAGGATATGGCAGGCTGGAGACGAAGAGGAGCAGGAGGAGGAGGCATGAGAAGCAAGAGACGAAGAAGCGAGGCGGAGAAGGAGAGATGAAGGGGTAAGATAAATGCAAATAAAACAGCTCGGGGAAAGACGGAAGAAAATTAAGTAAAGAGGAGGAGAAGAAGCAAAAAAGCATAAAAGTAAAGTTACACGGATGCTAAAGGGGTAAAACACGCGAATGACTGTAGTATCACGACAAATAAAAGGGAAGAAAACGGAGGGACGTGGCGGAAAGAAAGAGAGAAGAAAAGTACCCTGGCGGTAGGAGCGCGACGATAGGAACATAGAAGACGAACGGTACGAAGAAAAATCCGGAAGAAAAGAAAAGCCGAGGCGGAGGGGGAGGACGGCGGATTGAGGAGGCGGATGAGGGACTGAGGAGGAGGTGAGGAGGAGCGGATTGAGGATTGCTGAGGAGGAGTATGAGAGGAGAGTGGGAGGAGGGGGAGGCAGGCGGGGGGAAGGAGCAGGGGAAGAGCGAGGGTAGGAGGAGGACGGAGTATGAAGCAGGAGGATGGAGGAGAAAAGAGGGAGGGGTGGCGAAAAACGGACGTAAGAAGAGCGTAGAATGGGATGGACGGCGAGGAACAGAGTAGGATAGTAAGAGAATAGAAGCAAGTAAGAGCGACAAAAAGAAAGAAAAGAGAAGAGAGATAGAAAAGAAGAATAGACCGAAGTTAAAGTAGGAGCGACAGAAGAAAAAAATGCGATATTTAAAAGACTCCGAAATCCAACAAGAAGGCGAAGAAGAAAAGAACGATGGAGGATGGAGGCGGAGTGAGGAGGAGGAGGATGAGGAGGGAGCAGGATGGAGGGAGGGAGGGGATGAGGAGAGGAGAGTATACAGAAGGAGCCGTAGATATACGCCAGAGTAGCGAAGCGTCGGAGAGGGAAGAATAAGAAGCACGAGGAGGAAGGGGTCCCGAGATCGCATATACTATAGACTATTTATGCTTATCGTACTAAGCATAATGTCGACTTAAGAGTCAACCTCTACGCAGTCCTTTCAGAATAATACGACTTCTAATAAGCCTAATACTCTCAGTTGGGCTTCGTCTGGTTTATTCTTATTCTTTCTTCTTCCTTCTTCTTCTTCTTCTTCTTATTCTTCCTCTCTCCTCTCTCCTTACCCCCTCCTTCTTTTCTCCTTCTCCTCCTCCTCCTCCTCCTTCCTCTTCTCCTTGCTGCCATGTAGACTCCAACCCACACAAAGACTTTATAACCAGCATCTAGAACTATATAATGTCAATTTGCTATACTATACTAAATATCAACTTGCTATATAACTTACTTTACTATACCTAATTCTATGTCACTCCTAGTGATTCTGTTTCTCTGATCAAACTCTGACTTGTAGTGAAAGGCTTAGAAAGTGAGGTACATAAGAAAACATTTTAAGGAGGCAGTAAACCTGTGGTTTAAAGCATGAGTTGTGAAGTTGACATAACTTGAGTTTATAAACTCACTTCTTTATTGCTACTTTATTAGTTGCATAATCTTAGTTTGTGTGATAGGCAGACTCCAAGATAGCCCCCAGTGACTTCTGCCTTCTGGTATTATTCCCTTGTGTATCCCTTCCCATATCATAACAGAGATGGGGTATGTGATTAATAGAATAATGCACAATGGATGGTATGTCACTCCCAAGGCAATAAGAGACACTGCAGCTTCTGCCTCTCCCTATCTTGGTTTACTTATTCTAGGGAAACCAGTGGCCATTTAGTTAGGAGAAGCCCACATGGTAAGGTTAGCCTTTTACTAACAACCATGTGACTGAATTTCAAAGTCAATCCTCCAGCCCCAGTCAAGCCTTCATATGACATCAGTTCTGAGCAACATCTTGTTTGCAAACCTATGAGAGACTTTAAGCCAGAACCACACCCCTAAGATACTCCCAGGCTCATGACCCTTAGAAACTGTGTGAGATTATATATATATAGTTTTAGGCTACTAAATTTGTTATATAGCAATCAATAACCAATAACCAATGAAATAACCAATATGTAACAACCAATAGAATAAACAATCAATTACTTTTCTCACAAGTAAAATGAGGATGACCATAGTACCCACTTCATTGGATTATTATTAAGAATAAGAGAAAAAGCATATATAAGCATGTAGCTACTGTATTTGGCATGTGGTAGCTGCAAGGATGAATGTTGCTCTTGCTACTTTGATGTTAGCATTATTACTATTGTTATTACTGTATCTTCTCTACAACTTGGTCTTCTATGATTCTTTCACTTCAGACTGTGATAGGAGAAGTCTTAAGTGAGCAAGTAATATTTATATTGAGTCTGAAAACCTACTTTCTCATAAATTTACAGTGCATGCCATCAGAAAATCGTGGGTGTGGGTGTAGGGTGGATATGGAGACAACCCCAAATGTAAGCTTTGTTAATGTTGTTTTTTATTAGTACATGGAGGGGTCCACATAGACTTCAGCCCAAAGAAATTATCTTAATCTTGGATTAGGATAGTAGCTGAATCCGTTCATGTTGGTCCTCCAATGTCCCAAGGGCTGGAAAATATTAAAGGTTGAGAATTAAAGTCTGTTGTCTGCCTGCTTGGAAAATTAACCCAGTTGGTGATGAAGAATTACTGGAATGTTATAAGAAGCATAGACACCTTCCCAGAACTTGATGGTGCAAACAAAATTGAATGGCATTTAACATATCTAATTGTTAATGAAATGGGGTGTTAATTGTAGAACATTAATTTCTTCCCTTCAGCAGTGGCTGCTTGCTTTCACTGGCAGTATTTGTATCTGAATAATAAAACATTGGCGCTTGAAGGGATTTTCTAGATGAGCTCAACCTCCTTCTTTTACAAATAAAGAAATAGGCTTGGAAATATCATGCATATAAATGATAGTGGCGAATCTCTATCTTGTCCTCTCCTGAATGAGTTTAAGTGAGGGGTTGGGAGAAAGCGGTGTTTCTTTGGTTTCCTAAATAGTTTCATTTAGTAGTTCTGAGAATAGATATTTAAATCACACAGGGCTGCATCAAATTGCACCTTTCTTCTTTGCTGACTGCATGATTTTGGATGAGCTAACTTGGTATTGAATTACTTGCTAACTTTTTTTAAGCCTCAGTTTTCTCTTCTGCAAAATAGAACTAGTAATAAAACATATGTTGTCATATAATATTATGAAGATTCAGAATATGCTTGGCCCATGGGAGGTGCCCTATAAATTTCAGGTTCTAATATTATTTTTATGTAATTCCTCAATGTTATGACCTGTATATAAGAAAGAAATGGAATACATAAATATTGTTGGGAGTATTCATTGGAATTTTGAGCTTTACTTAAAACATGTTTAGCATTTTTCTGGGAATCAAGTCAGATTGCAAGATATTAAAAGTGATGACATTTTGTACAGCAAACATCACCTTCTGGTTTTGCAGTCTCTGAAGGCCAGACCACTTTGATGACTTTTCTCAGGTTGGTTTTATACAGAAAAAGAAAGTAAGTCCAGGGGCTTCTTAGGAGGAGAGAGATATCCATCAAGAGATATCAAGGACCACCTCTCCCATAATTGTAAATCACACTCCCTGATTTACAATGGTTCAACTTATGATGTTGTAATGCATGATCTGGTTTTCTGGGTATAATCCCATTGTAAGTCAAGGTGCATCTGTATAAGGAATATTATTTACATGAGATCACTGTACTCATCAGACAAGGAATAGGCATTACTCTTTCCATTCTACATTTGAGAAAATTAAAACTCAAAGTATTTGACTTCCCTACAGTTCCATAATTAATGCATAGTGGAGCTAAAACTTGAGCTTTGGACCTATAATATGGATCCAGAGTGTTATTCAGGGCACTTGATCCTCAACAATATATCTCCCACCTTCTTTACTTTGCTCTTTGCCCTCTAGGGATAAGTCTTCCTGAAGAGCTTGAGGGTTTTCATCCTACTATTGTTACTCCATTCATGCTGTTGCTCTTTGAGAAACAGCTAAAACACAAGCCTCTTCAGGTTGTCAAGACCAGGGAGACCTACTGTGAGGCAATAGGCAGAATCACAGAAGCAGTCAGAGTATGAATAGTGTTCTTAGTAATGTTCCAGAGAAGCAGCATAGAAGAAAGAGATGGAAACTAGATTATCGGCAAAATTTAAGTCACAGGAAGAATTAGTAAGAAAAAGCTGGGGCTCAATGCAAACAAATGGAGTCCTGGATAGCTTTCTGAAGCAAAGACTTTAAAACTTTAAAGACACAAACAAGGTGAAATTAGAAAATACACTTGGGAATAGGAACAATACAGCTAATGGTCCAAAGCAGGGCAAACCATTGATTGTTTTAAAACCATTGTTGTTGGCTACTTATCTGGAAGAAAACATTCAAACTCACATTATTGAGGGCATAATATATATACACAGTCCCTGAGTTACAATGGTTCAACTTACAATGTTTTGATTCATGATTGCTTTTTTCTGGGTATAATCCCATTGTAAGTCAAGGTGCATCTGTATAAGGAATATTATTTACACCAGGTCACTTTGTTGTAGGACTTTCTCCTTAGTTCAGCTAAAAATGGGGTCCATGTCACACGACCACGAAAGATTAGGCTCACAGACACTTTTATGGGTGAGAAAAATGAAATTTATTGGGTAAAAAGGAAAAAAAAATTCAGCAAAGCAAGAGAGGTTTCTGTTAACAGGCCCTCATCTCACAGATTGAATTCCAGGTAACCACCCAGGAACAGGAGAGGCCAGGCTCCTCCCCCTTACAAAGAGTGTGAACTTCCCGAGCCTCCACCCCATTCTCCCAGTGTGCAGGCCAGTCAGAGGTTCTCTGAGGACCTCTTGATACTTGGTTGTCTCAGCTTTACTCACCAGACAAGGAATAGACATTACTCTTTCCATTCTACAGTTGAGAAAATTAAAACTCAAAGTATTTGACTTCCCTACAGTTCCATAATTAATGAATAGTAAATCTAAGACTTGGACCTTGAACCTGTATCTGTATAAGTACAAAAAGTCGGTGTGCAACTAGGATTACAGATAGGAATCAAATAGCTCTAATTTGATATCTGTGTCTATTAGTGGTGGGGATAAGTTGAATGGCCAGGGTGGTCATTTTAAAGCAGGCTAACAGACCTTTCTTTAAACAGACCCTTCTTTAGTGCTACTTTCTCGAACATTGTGATGACCACACTCTCCATCACCACTCTGAGCCATGCAATATATTTGGATGAAGTCCCAAAGTTCATGCAAGTCTTTTATCTTTTCGGAGTAAATGAATTACATTGACATAAGTAGAATCAAAGCAGAAAATGGCCAAGGTTGTTTAGAAATATTTGAACAGAGATTAGACCAATACAGTTTAACTTCACTCTCACTGGGCAAGTGGTGAAAAAAATAATTGAATAGTTTTAAAAAGGCCCAAGTTTGAATCCTGGTTCTGTCTTTAACCAACAGTGGAATTTGAGAGCCAGTGTCATCTCTCTGTACTTAATCTTCTTTAACAGGTGGAACGTACTTGCCCCACTTAATATTATAAAGATGCTATAAAGAAATAAGATGAGGTATGTGTGAAATAATTTTCTAAACTCACTGTGCACATGGAGAGTTGATAACTTTCCTTTAATATCAATGGCCAAGGTCACTATTTGCCTAGGATGAGACGACTGCCGAGGAAACAGAAATCAGTACATGCATTCTATATCTAGGGTCAAGAGGACAGAAATCCTGCTCGGTGGGAAGAACAGTGAACTGAAAGTCCAAGTGTCTGGGTCACTTCTCATTTCTTCCACTTATAACAATGTGACCCTTGGCAGTTATTCCTTCACTTCTCTGAGCCTTAATTTCCTCTCCTATTAAATGAGGGAGATAATGTAAAATCTAGAAGGTTGGTTCTCATCCTTGGCTACAAATGAGCTCTCCTGGGGTGCTTTTAAAAGCCTGATGTCCAGGAGGTACCCCAGATTAATTAAATCAGAATCTCTGAGCATAGAACATAGGCATTGGCTTTTTTTAAACTCCCCAGGTAATTCCAAAATGTAACCATGTTCAAGACCCATTGATCATTCCAGATAGTTTTGAGGTCAGGCCCTTCCATGTCTAATACTCTATTATTTTGGAAAAACCTCTTGTTAGCTCTAGATTGGTCCCTCTCCAATTTCTTCGTAGAGATAGGTGAGTCCATTGTGAGTCCAATATGTGAGCCGTGTCAGTTTTCTAGGGTTACAAAGAACCACAAACTGGGCAGCTCAAACAATAGAAATTTCTTGTTGCACAATTCTGGAGGCTTAGAAGTCTGAGACCAAGGTGTTGGCAGGGTTGGTTCCTCATGAGGGCTCTAAGGAAGATTCTGTGTTATGTCTTTTCCCCTAGCTTCTGGTAGTTTGCTGTCAATCTTTGGGATTTATTGGCTGGTAGAAGCATTGACCTAATCTCCACCTTCCTCTTCACATAGCATTCTCCTTGTGTGTGTGTCTATATTCACATTTCCCCATTTTTATAAGGAAGCCAATCATATTGGATTAGGGACCCAACCTATTTCTATATGGCCACATCTTAACTAATAACATCTGCAGGGACCCTATTTCCAAATATTGACACAAGTTGAAGTACTGAGGGTTAGGACTTGAGCATGTGAACTCTGGAGGGACACTATTCAGTTTGAAATGATATTGCCATAGTACCTGTAGATTTCAACAATTGGGTAGAGCATTATTGGTGTTAGATAATTTCCTGAAACCTTTGTAATTAGTTTCAAGGAGGACTCCTTTCACACAGAACACAACACACTCCGGTTCTCTCTCCCAGTTACTCCTGGCCTCACTCACCTTCAAATTCTTTGCTCCCTGCCTGCCCCCTCATGTCTCCTCCAATGATTCCTTGCCAACAAGGGAGGGAGACGCTGGCCCCTTCATTTGCCAGTTTAGGGATTTTCCAGTAAGCCTCTCAGCCCCCTGCCAACCACCTTTAGTTATTAAAATGCAGCTCACAATGTCTCACTCTGGCTGTTACATTATCATTCCTAGTTAGAGACTCCTCCAGGGCCTGAAACATCCCTGCACTGACTTTATAATTACAAAGTCAATTTCTAAACAGACATTTGCAAATAAGTCAATTTAAATACCGAGATTTGCAAACAATAATTAAGCAGTAGCTTCTTTTTTAATATCTCTATATATAATTAATGCCTGTGGGCTTTTCATTTTACCTTGCAACTGAGTAGTTTGCAATTGTTTGTTGAGCTAAAGTGTTCTCTGAAAGCAAATCAAAGCATAGGGGAGATTTTGAAAGTGATTGAAGAACAAGTTTTTCTTTTTCCTTCCTTATCCCTACTTCACCTGATTGGCTATGTTTCTTATTAGTTGGGACCATGATAGGGCAGGGATGCTGAAGCAGGATCATCTTCTGCAGTAAAAGCAGTAACAACACAGGGTTCTGGTCCAGGGATAGATTGATTAATATGGCCTCTAAAATCAGATGTATAGTCAAGGCATTTCTCTATGCAAGAAGCTTCAGACTCTACTCATTCCAGCATCATCTACGCAGTGATAGCTCTCAGTACTCAGTTTCGATAGTGCATTCTTCCTAGTTTAAACCAATCTGCAGCATATCCCTGCCAGCTATAGGATAATATCCCGACCCTGACATTCAACATCCTTTGCAATCTTGCTTTGCCCTCTCTTTTAAACAAGTATTACTGAAAACCTACTAGATGCTAGGGAAAATGTCAGGTAATAAGGGCACACTGGTAACTAAGACACAATCTATTTTGAAGTCTAGTGGGGATAGAAAAAGTAATTTTAAAGACAATAAATTGTTATAAAAGGGGAAGTAGAAGGAAAGCTAGCTTGATCTGAAGAATTAGGGACATCCTTTTAAGAAAGTGATTATCTAAACTGAAATATCAAGGATGAGTAGGTATCAACAAGATGAAGATTGAAGAGGATGGTTATCTTATGTAAAAGCCTTTTAGAAGCTGTAGAGATTGACAAACACACAAACTGTTTGAAAAACCCAAAAGAATGGGCCTAAATGGTAGCTAACATTAATGAGGGAAAAGATGGGTCTAGGTAAAGAAACACAGACTAAAATCCTAAAGGCCTTGTATTACAAGTTAAGAAGTTTGAGCTTTGTACTAAGGATAGCAGGGAGCCATGAAAGGGTTTTAGGGAGTGAGGTGACCAATGTGGTTTATGCTGCTCCAGCTGTGTTCCCAAGCCGTGCTAGACAATCTCTCCAAGTTAGTTGGATTATCTGACAAATCTTGATTTAGCTTTCTAATCTCACTTCTAATGAGCATGTTTCTACCAATAGTCCCAGTCCAGCTTAATGCCTCACCATCAAAGCCTCATGCAGAAATCACAGCCTCTGTGAAATGTCTTTTATCCCTCCACAACTTTCTTATAAAAATGGGTCACCCCCTAATGAGTGCTTCCAAAACATTTTGTTCAGTTCTCCAGTTCAATACTTATGAAATGCATGTTAATAGTAAAGCTTTCATTGTTCCCGAGTTAGTGTATATATACTCAGCATGGTGCTCAGCAAACAGTAAGCATTTACAAATAGTTTGGAAGCATCATCATCAATTTGACCAACAGATGAAACTCAGAATTTTTCAGAAAGAGAATCCTTACATATGCCGTGGTGGGAGCTGGCATGTTTTGCCTTCAGAATGTCCTCAAGCACAGTCATAATTCCCCTGCATCCATGATGTTTCTGTTCAGTTCATGGGAAAAGAGTTTCTGCGCAACTTTCTTTAGATTGAAGGAGGTTGACTAAGGTTTGCATTCCCCAGAAGAGAGATTGGGACTCCAGAGTTAAGAGTGGATGAGAGTTTAGAGGCATTGACAGCTCTTTTTAAGGTGCTAAAGTTCTCAGCCCAAAATACAGCGAGAAGAATTCCACTGACCCACAGAAACCTGCTTCACCCTCTGACTCAGACACAAACATCCTTCTCTTTTTTCATGCTCACTCTTCTTAGAAAGACATGTCCAAGTTAGGCCCAGGGTCTGGGCTCTAGAAAAGCCATCCCTGCTCCGCTAGACCAGCCTGGAAAAGTGAAAGGGTTGACCAGCTGAGGTTCGCTCAAGGCCTCCATTTCCTGCTTGAATAATTTCATATTTTTGTTTCAAACCAGTCAGCACCAGGGCTAAGTGACCTTTAGCAGACCACACATTTCGCAATTCAGACATTAACTAACAGATTATTATTGAGCCCAGTAGTCCTTTTCAACAGAGATTTTGTCTTCTTGGGGAATGTTTTCTGGAGGCTTTAGTGTTCGTTTCTTATGGTGTTTTCTTAGGAAACTCATCATCTCTGGAAGGGTCTTAAATGCTGACAAAAAGGATCACACAGAATGTGGATACATAGCTCCCTAAAATACTTAATTTCCCAGTGTGAGAGTGAGTTGTCAGGACACTCCTCTAATCCTAATCCTCATACCTGTTTGTTGCAGTGCCTGGCTCATGTTCTAGATACAGCTGCATGGGATAATCTGATATTGATTCTGACTGAGATTACCCTGAATTTATTTATTTTTCCCTTAAGATAAAGACATTCAAACTTAGGTGCACATTAGGGGAAATAAAAACAAACAAACAAACAAACAAATAGCACTGAGTATTAAAAAAAAAAAAATCTCCCGAGGTGATTTAGTGTTCAGAATGAGAACCAGTGGTTTAAGTCACCATTCATTGAAATTGGCTTTGTTCTGACTCAAGGGCCTAGTCACCTGAAGTTGTCCAAACTGGGGGCCCATTGCAGACAGAAGCAACAAATGAATAGATGAAGTTTTAACTGTGGTGACATCTTTTTCTTGTCAGTCATCTAAATACTTGAAGAAGAACTTAACATAATAAGGAGAGAGCAGGAACCTTATTCCAGTTTTCTGTTGTTCTGGGTGGCTTTGAATTAGCCCTCCTATGTCTGGGGGAGCACAGACTTCTGTAGGAACTCCTACTGGCATATTTTTCTGGTCCTTCTCCCCTCACCCTTCTCTTCCCTTGTACTCATTGTTGTCTATCTTCTTTTCTGGTTTTCTTTCACTACTTCCATAGTAGTTAAGGAACACCATAATGGGGACCACAGAGTGTGTGGGATACATTGTGGTTGTGGTTACTGTATGCCATTGAAGAGTCACTTCATTTGGGGGGCCCCCTTTTATCCATATGTATTTAGTTGATTGGGTTGGATAGGATCATATCTCCTTACAATATTAAAATTCCATATTTTGCTATGTTTTATATTTTATTCTTTTCTATTCTTCTTTCCTTTTCTTTACATCCTCTCTCTGTATAAACTTCTGAACGTTGAATGTTGAGTAAATGGTGGATGATTATTTTAGTCTTCTTTGTAACTACTTTTGGTCCAATTTCAAAAGTTCACAGAAAAGCTATGGTACAGAGAAGTCAGTAGTCATAGCTAGATGGAAATGTTCTAGTTCACTCCCTCTACTGAGCTGTCACTTACATTAACTTCTTCATTGGGTATGGACTTTCATTTTCCTACCTGTTATATTGAGAGTTTGAATGTGTGTCCCTGTCCAAATCTCATATTGAAATGTAATCCCCAATGTTAGAGGTGGGACCTGGTAGAAGGTGATTGAATTATGGAAGTGAATGTCTCATAAATAGTATATTAGTTCATTCTCATGCTGCTATGAAGAAACACCCAAGACTGGGTAATTTATAAGGGAAAAAGGCTTAATTGACTCACAGTTCCTCATTGCTATGGAGGCCTCAGGAAACTTACAATCATGACAGAAGGCACCTCTTCAGAGAGTGGCAGAAGAGAGAATGAGTGCCAGCAGAGGAAATGCCATCAGCTCTTGTGAAAACTCATTCACTATCATGAGAACAGCATGGGGGAAACCACCCCCGTGTTTCAATTACCTTCACGTGGTCTCACCCTTGACATGTGGGAATTATTACAATTTGAGGTGAGATTTCAGTGGGGACACAGAGCCAAACCACTTCAAATGGTTTAGCACCACCCACCTTAGTACAGGCCTCATGATAATGAGTGAGTTCTTATGAGATCTGGACATTTAAAAGTGTGTAGCACCTCCCCTCTTGCTCTATTGCTTCTGCTTTTGCCATGTGACATACCTGCTCTCCCTTCTCCTTCCACCATGATTGTACGTTTCCTAAGGCCTCCCCAGAAGCCAAGCAGATACCAGCATCATGCTTCCTGTATAACCTACAGAACCATGAGCCAATTAAACTTGTTTTCTTTATAAACTTCCCAGTCTCAGGTATTTCTTTATAGCAATACAAGAACCAACCAATACACTACCCTTCAAATTTCTCTTACCCATAATCATTCAGCTGAGATTTTTCTTATACCATAAAATATTTTTCTTGATCATTCTGATTCTCTCTGAATTCCCTTTCTTTTGGCCAATTACAGTGTTTATGTATGAACCTTAAAATGTAACACTTAAATACTGTTTCCATTGTTTTGTTTGGTGGTATGTGTTTGTGCCACTATCTGAGCCTTGTGATCAATAGTTATCTTATATCACATGAAGGAGAGAAACACCATTTTTTTTTCTGTTTCTACTCCTGAAGGTGTCAAGCTCAAGGTTAAGCATGCAATGTGTGCTTAAGAGAGACCTGGACAATATTAAAAGTTTGTAAGCTTAGAGATAACCTATTTCAACTCCCATATTTTACCCACAAAGAAACTAAAGCTCAGGGAAGAAAGATAGCTTTCAGTGAGTTAATAGCAGAGCTTGACTAGAAGCTAGGTCTCCTCAATCCATTTCATTTTCTATATAATTTGTTGTTTGATTTATTTTTCCAATGCCTAGGCATGCCTCAGATCCTCAAAAGTGTTGCTTATTTAACCCAGTGTACTTCCACTTTTGTATAACTTAACAGAGCTGTATCTCGTTGAGATACACCCTTGCTGCCCTTCAGGAAGTCCGTTTTAAATTGATGTGTGAGCTAATTGGTCCACATAGATGCCTCCTTTGCTGAGGAGGTAATTATGGCGTAGCAGAAGGAACTCTCAGCTTAGAATCTGAAGACTGGCTTTCAGTTCTTTCTTTGTTCCTTAAAAACTCTGTGAGCTTAGGCTCACTACTTCACTTTTCTGAGCCTGTTTCTTCAACAATAAAACAGAGCATAAATATTCTTATTTGGCAAAACATTGTAAAGTTTAGGTGAGTTAGTATTTACTTTCTGTTAACTTTGATGAACTATTGAGATATCAAATGTAGCCCTTTTCACTAGTATTAATAAACAATAATAAAATATAAAAGACGTGAACAGTAGTTAAAGAAGAAACACCCTAATTTTGCTGCATGGGATTTACTCAGCAGGCTAGAAGCCATCATCAATATTGGTGACAATTACATATATCTCCTTCCTCCTCCTTATATGTGTGAAAGACCCATAATTTAAAACGCTTGCTGATATTCAGCACAAAAACAAATAGCAAAGCAACCCTGGGTGTGATGTATTTCAACAGCATAGCTTAGACTTGCCACCATTCTGTTAAATTATGAATATCTATTACTTGATGAAGTCAATGCTTTCATTTGGAATAAAAAAGGAGGGAGGCAAAGAAGTTGCAGTTAGGGAAGAAAAAAACACAAAAGGATGTAGTTGCTATGGCGATTAACAATGGGTATCCTTTCATCAGGGTTTAGGGATGCTGATGCAGCTAAAACAAATGTTTGTGTTTGGCCACATTGGAGACGGTGACGGATTATGGAGCCTTGGCCTTGAGCCTTGATGTAATCCAATTCTAAATAAATCATAAATCTAAGTGCGGACTGGTAAGGCAGGAAGAATACCAATTCAGGCTAGGTGGTAGCAAGCTGGCAATAGTGGCCAGGATTGATTGTGGGGTGTGAAGTAAGGAGGGATAGCAGGAGGGGGACCATGACTAGCCTGCAGGGATGTACTTCTTTCTCTTCTAGCCTTAGCCAACTCCCAGCTGAGCTGCCAGACCTCAGTAGTGTGAATGTGAGATCACTGCTGAATTAGCCACAAGGCCAGACATTCTGCTGCCTCCTAAATTTTCTTGGATGAAAAGATTTTTCATCACAAAAGGTGCTGAATTGCTAATGTTTGGGCTAGTTTCATGATTTCCTCACTTGGAAGGAACCAAAAGTCAGTCTGAGTTTTTCACAGGCATAAAGGATGCTAGGAGTATGAGAAGGTGCTACGGTAAAAGCACTTAGATGTGGGTAATCATTTACTTAGGTAAAGACAGGGAAAAAAGACAATTGTTCATATATAATGTTGACATTTTTCCTTAAATTTTGTTTCCTAAGAAAAAAAGGCAATGAATAAAGTGTGAAATGAAAAACAAAAATGCTAGCTCTATTTATACTGGAAAAAACAGTGCTTCTCTTGAGAGAGAAGGAAGGATCTAGTAAAATGTGTGGAGGGATTGAGAACAATATAAGCATTCATGAGCACTGAGTATGAAATAAATAGCAAGTTTGGAGAGAGAAAGGAAAGGGTATGTAGCAATTGTTGAAAAAGCTCAAAAACTGGTATTTCTTAATGCACACCTTCATTTCAAGTATTACAAATGACCACAGAATAAGATATACATTTCACTTTTAAGATATCAAATCAAAGTTTCTTATAAAGACAACATTGTAGGCCGGGCGTGGTGGCTCACGCCTCTAATCCCAGCACTCTGAGAGGCTGAGGTGGGTGGATCATGAGGTCAGGAGATCAAGACCATCCTGGCTAACATGGTGAAACCCCGTTTCTACTAAAAATAAAAAAAAATTATCCAGGCATGGTGGTGGCCGCCTCTAGTCCCAGCTACTCTGGAGGCTGAGGCAGGAGAATGGTGTGAACCTGGGAGGTGGAGCCTGCAATGAGTGGAGTTAGCGCCATTGCACCATTGCACTCCAGCCTGGGCGACAGAGCAAGACTCTGCCTCAAAAACAACAACAACAACAACAATAACAACAACAACAACAAAAACACAACATTGTATTGTGTTCATTATGGAAAACTCATCTTGGATTTAGGATAAAAAGTGTAGTGCTCAGCTTCAACTCAGCTCAAATCCTCATCTTGAAATGGAGTGAAGAATGTGTTTTCATCATGACTGCCAAATTGATGGTCATATGGCACATGGGCTAGATATTGATCCAATATGAGCCACAGTGGTCCCGGAGTGATCCTCAGATGTGACCATGTGCCATAGGTCCATCCATGGGCCATTAGGTTCAGAGGAACGCTGTAGACCACTTGAGGTCACCATTATGTTCTTTGGACAATATAGTTTAAAAGTGGATGTTCAGTAAACTGAGTAATACAAAAGAACATGACTGCACAGCAGGATAAGGAAAGATAAGATTAGCTCTCCAAAAGATTTATTGTAGGAGAAATGTCTCGGAAGGGTAAAGGGGAGGAAGCAGGAGAAGGCAGGGAGAGCTTTCCAATTGGGATGGCAGGTCTGACTTCAGAGAAGAAGAGAAAGAAAGAAGGATTTGGAAAGAGGATTGGGTAAGAAGAGTCTTAAATTAGGTGACTTAAGGAGGTTCCAAGAAGGGCCAAATCACCTGTTAGAGGAGTCCTGCTATGCACAGAAATGGACTCTGCATTAGCCCCTTCATTGTCCTCAGTCATCGGCTGGGAGTATCCCATGAAAAGCGTGGCCTCAGAGGTGCTGGACATTCATTAGAGCAACCACTGGGGCTATCTGTCAACATTGCTTCTCCACTCTCTCTTCTGCAGGAGATTTGAGCCATGCATTTCCATGGCTACTGCAGTAAATTTTAGGCTAGATGTGTCTATTGTTTTAACGTGGTTCCTATGGATGTTCAATATCTGAAAGAATTATAGATCTTTCTCAAAAGAAAGAGGGAGTCAGTAGAAGACATCATGGATTAATTCAAGACTTTTTCCTGGAACACATTTTTGAAACAAAATCCCTGAGAATTAAGCTCCAGCTCCATGATGCTCCATCATGTACATTGTAGAATCTGTGTTATAGGCATTTTATGTGAATTTGAATTCCACAAATTAGACATACGGTCATATAAAGTATCAGTAAGTCTCACTGTATGTGCAATATTTAACACTCTGTGACTCACCCAAATTAAAAACAATTCATCAAGAATTTCATAATTTGAAAGTTGGCTCAATGAATTATATACTGTCTTTGAGAGAGCCACAGAGCAGCATGACTTCAGCTGTTAAATGGGAAGACCTGATAGCCTGTGTCAGGATTAATCTTTAATTATATGATATTTGTAAAGGTATAATTCTTGTACCAAAATAACCCCAAGTCTACTATTACTCTAAGAAACTTGACAATGTGCAGGGAACATGATAATGACAATGTGGGAATAAAAAAGCAAACAAATGAAACATTGAGTTGTGTGTAAACTTGCAGTGAACCAAGAGGTGCAGGGAAGAGGAGAGATGTTGGCAATTAAGAGTCTATAGCGTCCTGGATTAGGATTTATTTATGCACTTTTTGCAACCTACTTTCCTGGTGAACTGCCTGATTGAACATCCTAGAAATAGTGAACAGGGGCTGAAATGTGTGTGTTTAGTTGATATCTGCACATTGATGGAAAAGTAACTTATAAGCTGTGTTCTCTTCTAGACTGGAGGGAGATCTGTAGCTGGTAATTGGGCAGCTGGTGGTGGAAGATGGCTTGGAGGATCAGAAACTCCTTAGATCAGGTCAGCGCAGTAGCAATTTATAGCCAAGAGTTAAAAAACTATTTCAGACTTCACTGCCTATATGAGGAGATGACTGAATTCTTGCTGTTACTAAAGCCAATTAGATAAAGGGGGGAAAAGAAAAAAAGGTGACCATAATGTTTCCCTGGGAACAAATGAAATAGCAAAACTCAGACTAAAACTCTAGGTAAGACATGAGAATATGAGGTGCTAAGGGCATGTTACAGCCTCCTGAATTTGGATCCTGCAAAGCATGGCCCAGGTAGGCACAGGTAAGTGGTTTCAACTCCAAAAGCAGATGCTTCAGGGACAGCCAGAAGCTGCACCTCCTAAGCTGCTTCCACTATGATAAAATCAGTCCCAAGGGATGATGCTGCCTGGTCAACTCTAGGCCATAGCATGGAAAAGACAATGTCAAGGACAAACTAAAGATGAAGAGAAACATCAAGACAGGCACTCTGACCATGGGGCAACAAACTTGATAG
Source organism: Rhinopithecus roxellana (assembly GCF_007565055.1). Taxonomy (NCBI): domain Eukaryota; kingdom Metazoa; phylum Chordata; class Mammalia; order Primates; family Cercopithecidae; genus Rhinopithecus; species Rhinopithecus roxellana. The sequence goes on from NC_044564.1 coordinate 26,209,429, forward strand.
ACATTCCTTCTTTCTTTTTTTTTTTTTCCCTTTCTTAGGAGGAAAAGAACCAGGATTGGGAGGTCACCGAACCTGAAAACAACATGATTGCTACTCTGGACTTCGGTTTTAGTTACTCATACCTGGGCTGTTTAGAAGTAGCTTTAATGGATACAGTCAAAGATCAGCCTCTAGGAGATCCCACATGACCCCACTGTAGGAGTATGAGAAGAATGTTCAGGAAGAAGGGGTTCAGGTAGTAGATGATAAAAAACTACAGGTGGCGCAATAGACATATTATCCTCTTTGATGAAGTCTGTAAAGACATCACTAAAGTTTAATAATAAAGCATGAATATTCAGACCCTTCTTTTCTGCCTTCTAAGAGTTAATGAGTGAAATGTTGAATTGGAGGAAGAAGAAACATTCATTGACTTTTTTAAATAAGAAAGAGAGGAGAGGTGCTCTTAGGGTAAAATGATAGACTCATAAGAGAGTGGGAAAGTTTGGCATGGAGTGGAGTTTGAAGAGGTTGGGGCTTTTGAAAAGAATATTTATTGGGCAGCTATCATTCATTTGAAGTCTAAGGAAAATACATTTTGAAAATTGTTTTAAGCAGTTACTCTTTTCCTTAGTATTACGTTTGGCAAATTTTTATTTTTTTGAAACTTAATTGCAGATTTAAATAGTCTTTTAAATTTTCAAATATTTGTTCATATTAAATTAGAATTTCTTCTGAATGTGACATCGGACAGAGGCAAACCCTAGCATGTTCCAGTTTTATCTTGGTTATGCTGGCATAGTGTACAGTTAAGCATCTATTTTTTTTTCCTGTACAAATTGTATTAAAGTATAAATTATCCAAATTTTATTGCTAACTGTAAATATCCACTCTACACCAAGAGAAAGCCAGAATATTAGAGAAGCATGTCAGCTGTATAATGCCTCAGAAAGAGGATTGCAATGGAAATTGCAGGGGTTACCAGGGATTTAAAATTAGAGCCTCCGGATTGGAAAGAGTATTGTAAAATCATAAGTTCAACCACACACAGCCAGTCAGAATCTGCCTCTGCAATGTGCATAACAGATGGCCACCTATCTTTGTTGGAACCCTTCCAGGAATGGAGAGATCTTCACCAGGATAGCCAATTCTGTGTTTGGATGACTCTTATCATTTTAATGCTTCTTGTATTTAACCCAAATCTTCACTCCGACTCACAATTGTCGGTCTTTTTTTGTACGCTTTGCGTTCAGTAGAACCTGGCTGAGAAGAGAAGTCCTACTGTTTACTAGCTGTTGACTTAGGGAAAATTCTTAACGTAAATGAGAATCAATTCATGCACCTGTATGATAGACATAACTCCCAAATCATAGGTTTATATTAAAGATGAATAAAATAATGTATAGACTGGATTCAACACAGTGCCTTGTACATAGTATGTTCCCAAAAATGTTAGACTATACCAATGTTACTACTGAAACTAGACCAATGAAAGTCAAGATAGAGGCCAAAACATTTCAGGTAATCTTGTTAGAATTTGCCATTCTGGTGTTATATTGCTTCAAGCAACATCTCTCCATTTTGAAATGATTCCTTTCCTGTCATCTCCGATTGTAGGTATGTATGACCTTGACTTAGCAATCTGACTCTGAACACTTGTGCTCCCCAGCTTGCTCTTTTTGTAATGTATATTTCAACATTCCAATCCTGATCTCTTTGTACTGTGTATTCTAACACTGTAATCCAGACTCAAGCCTGGTTAAGTGGACCACTGTTCTCTGGCTCCACCTTATGTCTGGGTAGGACATGGACAATCACAGTTCTGGGTGATCACTGAGATGGGCTGTCCTTTCACTTACTGTAGATGTTAGGAATTCTGTAGTGCACTTTTCGTGTTTTTCAAAGATAGGTCTTCGAATGTGTCCCTCTTAAATTTAATAAAAAGTCAATTTTTAAATTTACCTCAGTGGAAACTGAGGGCTCAGATGCTTCTGGGAGAAGATTTAGGCAGCACCCAAATATCTATATCTTTATTTCTATCCAAAGAACTGCATGGGTCTTTTTTGTTTGAGGGCCAAAGGAAACAAGGAAGGGGTAGCTGTTCTATTACAAGGAGTATTGTCAGTACACAGCTCCATCTGACATCTTCACGGTCTGTCTCAACTGCAGAAAACTACCTTGATGAGGTCATGCCCTTCTTGGGGATACTACATACAGTGACTCACCCAGGCAGGGATATAATTGCCTAACCATACAGGTCCAATGTAGAAAGTCAGATAAGCAACATTCACTTTGCTGTTTGCCACACTGATAGATGCACTGTTGGGCCTACATTAGGGTTCACCTTCTTTCTCTGCACAATTCTGCTTATACTCTCTTTCTTTCACAGGTGTTGATTTCCAAGAAAGATCTTGTTCTTCAAACTCTGTTACAGCATCTTTTCTGGAGAAGTCAACAGTAAGATGGGCTAAATGAAGGAGGGGCAGCTTATTGTCTCTGTTGGTTTTCTTTATCTTCCTTCGAAGCATCTGGAGGAAGAGGAAGACAATGGATGAGATGGCATATGTTCTTTCCACCCTGTGAAGGAATCAGATTTGAACTCATAAGCAAAATAGAAAATGTGGAAATGGTGCTCAGGCAAAACTTGAGAGACACCAGGCTCAAGCGACTCTGCTCTGAAGTCCATCTGATAAAGTCTGAATTGTGGACAAGTTCTTTCCCCTCAATAGTCTACTGCTTACTAAAGTGTACCTCACTGGCGCTGTGGGCTTGGGTAATCAGCAGGTAAGGTTGACTATGCCCAGTGAAGCAGGGGCAGTGGGAAGAAGCCTTGAAGAATACCAAAAATAGAAAATAAGTGAACCCTAAACCCATAAGAAACATCACTATCCTGCTGAAAGCAGGGCTGAGGGAACACAGCAGAGTAGGCTCAGAATGACTGGCATTTGGGCACTGATATTAATGTCACCATATCTACACTTATTGATTGTTGAAATTATGCATTTGGCTTGAAACCACAGGAACTAATATACTCTAAATATAAGCTGAGAAAAATTAAAAATAACCACAACTACTATAGTAGAAAGAGAAAATGTATCAATGCCAAGAATCTATTGTGTAAATTAACTACAAGGGTTTAGAAGTTTTGGGCATCACCCTGGGGATTGGCTGTGCTCAGTCTCCCTTCCAGGAAATCATTTACAACTCTATGTCTGTTACCCCAAAACGACTTAAATGAAATTCAGGATAAGACAGAGACAATGAAGTTCAGGATAAGATGGAGACAAGTTCAGAACAAGACATCGATGAGGTTAAGAAGAATGAAGTTGAAATTATATAAATTTCCAGTTGTTAGAGATGCCTGAGTGTGATACAAGTTTTCAAGTGTTGTGATGTCATACCATGAAATGATTACAAACGTTTAGGAAACAATCTCTCCTGTGGAATCAGGAATCATTACTAAATATCACAATTATAGTGGAGGCACTGAAGAAGGCAGTATATATGTTCTGAGAAAACTGATTAAATAAACTTCAAGGACACAGAGAAAGGCACTGTGATCTGTTCTCTGCAAAGGGCCTGATATATTTAGATTTTCATTAAGATGGGCTGAAACACAAAATGTCTTCAGTTATCCAGGAAATGTAATTAACCACTTCTTAAGATTTCTACTTAATGCTATTTTTCCCCATATTTGGTTAATTGAACTGTCTGCCTCCAATGTAGTCTGAGGTATGCGGCTAATTTTGGCCAGCAAAATCAAGGACATGAAACTCAAGCTAATTTTTTTCCCTCCAAAATAGCCTCTATATTTTGACTGTAAATCCTTATACTATTCTCTGCGAAATAAGCCTTTAAGTAATAGCCACACTTAAATAATCTATTTAAAAATTAAGATAAAATATGCTGATGTAGCGAGAATTACATAGAAACAGTATGAAAATAATTTGGAGTCAGAACAACCTAAATTGGAATTCTTGCTCTTTCAAGTTACAGCTAATCTTGGGCAAGCTATTTCTCAGTTTCTTCCTCTGTCAAATGGAGCTAATATTAATTTCTGCTTAATAGTGTTCTTGTGAGACTACAGGTAATGTTTGGATAGCATCAGATATAGAGTAGACCTGTAATAAAGTGTTACTATTTTTATGATTTTCACTATTATTACTATTTTTATTGTTAATCTTTTAAACTGCAGGCAAATATCAAGAGTGCCTCCTAATTGTATGCATATAAGATGACCTTATATATCTCAAGAAATATTGGTATGTCCATGTTTTAAAAGTATATTATCAGCTGGGCACGGTGGCTCACGCCTGTAATCCCAGCACTTTGGGAGGCCGAGGTGGGTGGATCACAAGGTCAGGAGTTCGAGACCATCCTGGCCAACATGGTGAAACCCCGTCTCTACTAAAAATACAAAAATTAGCTGGGCTGGTGGCAGTTGCCTGTAATCCCAGCTACTCAGGAGGCTGAGGCAAGAGAATCGCTTGAAACCGGAAGGCAGAGTTTGCAGTGATCCGAGATCAGGTCTCTGCCCTCCAGCCTGGGTGACAGAGTGAGACTCCGTCTCAAGGGGGAAAAAAAAAGTGTATTATTAAAGTAAGAATACCTGGCTTGTATGGCCAAGACAAGCAGAATAGTGTGTAAAGCTCTTTCCATCAAGGTGCTCAGTATGTCCTTGAATAATTATGTGCTTATCCTACTTTGAGCATTTCTGTGGACTTCGCTGCAACGACCCTGGTCCTTTGAGACATTGGTTTTAGGAAGTACTGCCATTTCCATCTCTAACTGGGCTATAACGACTATATAGCCAAACTTTCTCTCCTAGATGCTAGCACTGCTATAATTGAGTAAAGAAATCTGTTCTTCACCCAGCAGATTCCTTGATGGCCTTCTAAGTGCCAAGCGCTCTGCTGGCTATTGGAGACACACCAATTGCCCTCAAAGAATGCACAGACGAATGTAGGATAGGATTCAATAGCAACAACAAAACCTTTGCATTTTAAAAGACAGTTTGGTCCTCCATACAACTTAGGGTTTGCTTTTATTAGGTGCTTGATTTGGGGAAAGTAATTTGACTGGTCCCATACTCATTTTTCTCACATTTAAAATGAGAACAGCACCTACCACAGCAGTCAGGAGGACTGCATAAGCTAATGTGAATACAGTGCATATAGCAGTATTTTGTGCATACTAAGAGTGTAGTAAATACTAACAGCAGTGGTAATAATTAAAATGATTACTATACCAATAATAATTATTAGTTTTACTATTCATTCAAAATATTTCAAACAGAACAGGAATGGGGAAGGGTATCAAATATTAAGGCAGGAGAAGTAAACAAAGGCCAGATTATGAAGGGTTTCATGGAGCCCAAAGGGTAGATGGAGGATTATGATAGAATTTTACAAGGAGGAGTTTTGAACAATAGAAATCAACTTAGCCTTCTACTTCTGAAAGATTACTTGACCCTCGGGTGAGATGTAAGTGCCTGCAAACCCAGGATTGGTTCATTCTGATGACTCACAGTTGTCTTCCTCCTTGATATGTCATGAAAAATTAAAATGAGGACAGTTCAGTCAACAGAGTGTCTGTGAAATTAATGAACCCCTTTGCCTTCAACACCTGGTAATTATATCTTTCAATTAAATCAACTCTCTAGCTGTCTACAATCTTATAAATTAACTCATAGCCTTACATCTTTCTAAGCAGCCAGATCTTTTCCAACTCAAACCTGAGGGGCCAGAGATACAAAGCAGGGTCAGGGAAGGTAAATGAAAGGACCTCATTCACTCTTCTCCTTGTCACAGAAGAACTTGAGTCTCTACTTTCTCAGCTTGGTCACTAGAACCAAAAATGTATGTTTTTGTGTCACTGATGATCTATTTGGTCTGTATTTCAGCATATGTCATGACTCACTGGAAAGGGAGAATTGAACTAGCAAAGTCTGCTGTTGAGTATCGTACAAATTCATTCATTCACTCAATCATTTATTCAATTCTTGAGAACAAGGAGATCTAGAGATAGAAAAAGATTGTCACTCTGTTGACTGAACTGTCCTCATTTTAATTCTTTGAGGCACTGATGATCTCTGAAGTGAGAGAAAAATACAAACTGGTTAAAGATCAGGAAGTGAACTTGCATATTCACCAATTCTTCTTTCAGCGGAGAATTTTTGAGTTCTAAACATGTGGAAAGCACGGAACACTATAATAGAGGAAGTACAGGAAGATAAAGGAGAGTGTGGCAGAGGGTTTTCCACTGGTGTCAGGCTTAGTGAACCACTCCACAAAGTGACATTTACTCCAGGACCTGAAGAGTTGAGAGAACAAAAGCGTCTAACAGCATAGGCAGGGGGAGCAGGGGAAGTTCATAGAACAGGGAGGTTAGTAGAGCTGGAGCAGAGAGTAAGATGGAGAGGTAAAGTGATGAAATGAGCAGGGTCAGACTATAGAGGGTCTTGTAATGATGTTTAGGAGTTTTAAGTTTTATCTTAAAAGCAAAGAGAAGCTGTGTAAGGATATTAAGCTAAGGAGTTTTCATGACCCTTGTGGTCATTGTATTTTTCATGTGCTCTTTAAGTGATCACTCTACTTGCAATGTAAGGAAGTGTCTTGAAGGCAATAAAACTGGAAATAGAAAGACAATTTTGAAGATCCTTGTGAAAGTGCAAGATAGGATAGGACCAAGGAAGTAGAAATGTAGAGATTCACTGAGCAGGTGAATGACTAGAGGTGGCAGGTAGGAAGCAGAAACTGTAAAGATGATGACTGCCTTCCTGGTTTCTGTTGCAGAAATCAGAGCAGCTGCAAAATATTTTAATTTCTACTCCTCTTTGTAAAGCGTCCCCAAAATAAAGGCAACAGAGCCCCTAAGAAGTCAAGTGGCAATTAAACTGTATTGCAGTTCTATCAAATGGATTGTCGGAAGAGACTTCTTTGACAATCTGCAAATAGAATCCAAGCATTGAAACTACTGAGTGTAGATTTAGTCTTCTTTTTAGTAATATGTAACATATGTGAACCGAAAGGAATAAACTAAAGAATTTTTATGGAAAAAATATGAATAGCAATTAAATAATTCTTACCTCCTTTTGTCACCCTAAGCAATGCTCTAAGCTTGATATACAGATGAGGAAATATTTGAAAATTTAAAGTGAATTGGTGTACACAAGATGTTAACTTAGCTCTTCCTAATTCGAGTCCCTGGCTCTTTCTAGATGAACATACTTTTCTATCATCAGCCACAAGTATTTAGGTAGAACTTACTATGTATGCAGATCTGTTAAGACATGTGAAGTTTAGTTTTGTCACAGCCATGACTTCATCAATTGATTAGTCTTGAAGCTGAAATGGCAAAAATGCCCCCGAGAGAAAATACACTGAAGCAATCAATTATTTCTTTCCTACCTCTCATGGCATTATAAAACAGGCAAGTCTCCTTAGAGTAAGAATTTCAGAAAGCAGCATGGATGGCTCTCCAATCTCATCCTCTGTACATTGTAATGTAATCTGCTCATAGTGCTGGGACATTCTACTTGCTACGGCTTTTTCTAGCACTCATGAACTAGCACTGAGAAATGTGATCTCTAGGCTTCAGACCCTAAGATCATTCCCCTTGTCTCCAGAACCTCCCTGACATTTTTTCATTACTACTTAACTCTCAGAATTAGTCTGAGCTCTGGTTTTCCTATCCGGTCTGTGTCTCAGGGTAAAAATTGCAACCCAAGTTTATTGATCTTGTCAATTTAGACAAGGAAGAAAAGTGTGGAAGTTCAGACCCAGGGCTGTTCTACCTAGGTTAAACATGACAGAAAGACACAGAAAGTAATGTGGGTAAATAAAAACAAATGATAAATCTACAATCATCTTTAAAATCAAAGGCTAAATCCCAGCTGTCCTACTTTTTAAACCTAAGATCATAGCCAATTTATCTAACTTCTCTGAGTTTCAGTTTTCCTATCTGTGAAATGGGATTACTAAAGAGGTCACAATAAAAACAATGCATATGAAACTTCTGGCAGAAAACCTATCACGACAATAAGAAGCTGTTTTATTCATATTGATCCATACTTTGATTTGGTTTTCTCTGCTATCCAGAATCCACCCGTTTGCCCTCAACAATTAATTTGTGAAATACAGCAACTGTGGTTGTTTAATTATATCATTTTATTGAATTTTTTTCAGTTTAATAATATAATGACATAATTGGCTACTTTGTACCAAGCACTGAACTTAATGTTTCCCATGCGTCTATCACTAATGAGGATTACAATATTCAGATGATGCATAACTGTTATGATTGCCCACCCACTTCTTTTTGAAGATGAGGAAACTGGAGCTCAGAGATGTCAAATTATCTAAGACTGCAACATGGAATTAAAAACCATGGCTGCTTTACTTAGTAACCTTACACTATACAAACTATTACTAGTTTATAATATTATTTAAAATAATTTCACAGGTCTTTTCCCTAATTTGGACTTTTTTCTTTTAATTGGAGATTCAATACCTTCAGTGCAAATCAATAAGCACTCTGGAGAATACATTGATGAGACTATTGTGAGGGTACATCTTGTATACCCTTATGAGGGTCTTTCCTAAGCAGAAGGAGATGGCTGTATAAAAGGATTACAGTTATTTATTTCTATATTTTTCCTAAAGAAAAGCAGGAGCTACATTAATTCTAGATTGATATCAGAAACTACTTACCTTACAGGACACGTGTTCTGTGCAGCCACAGGTTTCAGAAGCAGATGGCATGTGCTAAACAGTGTATGTATGAATTAGCTCTGGGAATAACTTCTGCTCCAGGTATAAAAGAAATTAGGAGGAGAGCCAAATTAACAATTGGGCAGTAGGCCTATGCAGAGTGGTACTTTTATATCTTCTTTTCCTATTGGGCATATGTGTGTGTGTGTGTGTGTGTGTGTGTGTGTGTGTATAGAGTGTGTGTGTCTGCATGTACTGAAAACACACATACACAAATAGACCCCTGCAGGTCTTGTAAATTTACATTGTACTCCAGATAAATATAACTGATTTTTTTTCTTGACATTTATGGTCTCAGATTAATAGACATGTGTAGGGTTTCAGTCCCATTTGAATACACCTGATGGATGTACAACCTTGAGAAATACATTTAACATTTCTGGGTCAGCCCGACATGGTGGCTTATGCCTGTAATCCCAACACTGTGGGAGGCCAAGGCGGGTGGATTACAAGATCAGGAGTTCAAGACCAGTCTGGCCAACATGGTGAAAACCCATCTCTACTAAAAATACAAAAATTAGCTGGATGTGGTGGTGGGCGCCTGTAATTCCAACTACATGGGAGGCTGAGGCAGGAGAATCATTTGACTCTGGGAGGCAGAGGTTGCAGTGAGCCGAGATCACGCCATTGCACTCCAGCCTGGGCAACAGGGTGAGACACCCTCTCAAAAAAAAAAAAAAAAAAAAAAAAAGCCATTTTTGGGTCAAATATTTGTCGTCTAAAAACAAAGCCATTGAGCATAAGAAGGACACAATGGACTTTGGGGACTCAGGGAAAGGGTGGGAAGGGGATGAGGAAATAAAAGAATACAAATATGGTGCTATGTTTACTGCTCGGGTGATGGCTGCACCAAAATCTCACAAATCACCATGAAAGAACTTACTCATGTAACCAGACACCACCTGTTTCCCAATAATCTATGGAAATTAAAAAAATTTAAAAAACCAAAGCCATTGAGAAAGATGGTCTTTGCTTTCTTTTACATCTAATATTCAGAGTACAAGATTCTATAAACCGAATACTACCTAACACTGCAGAATTAAACTATGTTCACAGAACTAATCTTCCACATTCCCTAATCCTCCATCCTACAAACAACACTCCTGTCCACATAGCTTAACAATATTGGCTGAATCAATTATCAGAAAGTTGTATAGTATGCAATAAAAGCAACGCTCATGATTCTTCAGGCTTCTGCATCCACAGTCTCTAGAATTTGGCTCGTTTCTCTACTTCCTGAATGCGAACTAGAGTTGTCACCTGTTTTGACCAGTAGGTTGCCATAGAATTGACATGCTATGACTTCCACAACCCACTCACCAAAAGATGTTGTGTGTTTCTACTCTCTCTCCTGGAAACCTAACAAGTTGCCAGGATAATCAGATAAGTCTGGTGGACTGGAGAAGAAGAGACCACATATAATAGGATGTAACCATTCTAGTTGAAGGCATCTTAGATAAACTAGCCCTCGGGCAATCTAGCAGTTGACCACAATTGTGTAAGCGAACTCAGAGGAGATCAGAAAAACTTTTCAACAGAGTCCAGACTAAATCATTGACTCAAAGAATTATGAGATAACTTAAAGATGCTGCTTAATGCCCCAAAGTTGGAGTGGTTTGTTACACACCAAAAATCAACTGACACATGGAGCTTTCTGCTTGACTTTTTTTTAATGACAATCTTCACATAGTTCAAGACTCCTATCTGATTCAGTTTTTTCAATAATGCCTGTTCTAGTAATTTCAACCTACATCGAACATATCCATTTATTGATTGAACAAATATTTTGTAACTGATGATTAGGTTTTTTTTTTTTTTTTTTTACTTGCACTATAATTTTGCCCTTTATCACATTAAATTCTGCCTACATTAGATTATCTGTTAGCATCTTACCATATTAGGTCATTTTCTGTCTCATAGCAAGCAAAAGGCTAAAATCCACATTTCCTAGACTTCATCATCCCATTCTAACTTAACTTTTACAAGGTTAAAAGGCACTGGCAAGGTATTTGGAAGGTCAAAAAAAAATTAGAAAAAATAGAAGAAGCTATGATTACTTTATCAGTAGGTGGTGCTGGTTTTGTCAGAAAGAAGATATGATATTTTGTCAGTGACTCATATTTGTTATCCCATAAATTACTTATTTTGATGCTCTTAGTAACTGATATGGTTAGCAAAAATTGTTGGAGATACTGATACTTTCTGGTATTAGCATCTTCCCTGACCTTTTCTAATCCTGTCCTTCCAAAGATTTTATAAGAATATAGTTCTCTGTATTAAATCATTTTCTGTTGGAAATATTTAGATTGATTTATATTTCCCACATTGAACCTTGAGAGGTTTTTAAATATATACTTATGTGTGTGTACATATACACACACAAAGAAAATAATTTTTATATATATGGTATATGTATATTAACTATAAATGTTAATATATATAACGTGATTATAAATGTGATTGACAATAGAGAACAAGTTTATTAACTATACATATAAATTATTTAGCGCTAATAATGTTCAAGAAATTATAAGTAGTAAGATTCATCACTCTTTTTTTGAATATGGGTAAATTGAGAACCAGAGAAATAAATGACTTATCCAAGTCAATCATGAGCTACTGTCATCACTGAGATTGCTACGGCAATTGATTGGCAGACCTGCAGATTTCTTGAAAAAACATGGAGTTAGATATCTATTTTATAAGAGACCAGGCTCTCTAGGGGGAAATGCAGGAGTTTCCTCCTAGAAAGTAAGGGACGGTAAGACTGTGGAACTTTCAGGCCACCTAGCCTCACTTTAGGAAGAGTAGCTCCATTTTAATCTACTGCTTATACAGTCATCACTTGGTATCTTCTGTGGATTGTTTCCAGGACTCTGCATAGATACAAAAATCTAAAGATTCTTAAGTCTTTTGTATAAAATGGCATCATATTTCCATATAACCTACAGACATCCTTCCATATGCTTTAAATTGTTTCTAAATCAGTTAAAATACTTAATACAAAGCCCACACATCACTTCATTCATGCAGATTCAATGGAGTACTCAGTGCTTGGCAAAATCAAGTTATGCTTTTTGGAACTTCATGAATCTTTTTCTAAATATTTTTGATCCATGATTGGTTGAACTCACAGATGCAGAACTTACAGTTATGGAGGACTGACTTGTATATGCCTTTCTTTTAATATTTCATTTAAAGATAGAGAGAATGGATTAAAATGCCTTTCAAACTTTTGTAATTATTGGACAACCCATTGCTTGAGAAACAAATTAGATGTGGTTGACAATATATAGTACATTTTTAAAAATTCTTATTTCTTAAAACAATTTAAAGTATAAGTTGTACAAACACAGTTTGTTGTGCATATGTACTTGTTATCTCATTGCCACAATAAAGATAATATATCTTGCTATCACTTCCAAAAGTTTTTTTGTGTTCTTCATAGCCCATCTGTCTCTTTACTCCCAATTATGAAAAACCACTGATCCGATTTCTGTCCTCAGAGATTGATTTTCATTTTCTAGAATTTTATATAAATGGAATCATACACAATGCACTTTTTTGTTTACTTTCTATCACTAACATAAAGTTTTGGAGATTTATCCATGTCGTTGCACCTATTATTAGTTTGTTCTCTTATATTGCAGAGAAGTGTTCTGTTACATGACTATATCACAATTTGTTTATTCATTCACTTGTGGAAATAATTTCAGGTTGTCTCAAAATTTTCTGGTCATTACAAATAAAGCTGCCATATAGGCCAACTTTGTTTTCTTGTGTTTTACTTTATTGTACTTTGTAGCTACTGCAATTTTTAACAATTAAACATTTGTAACAACCCTGCATGAAGCAAATCTATCAGTGCCATTTTTCCAGTAACATATACTCACTTCATGTCTTTGTGTAACATTTTGGTAATTCTCACACTTCAAATTTTTTTAATTATTGTATTTATTTTGGTGATCTGTGATCAATGATCTTTGATGTTACTCTAATCATTGTTTTGGTGCACCAAAAACTGTGCCCACATATGACAGTTAACATAATTAATAAATGTTGTATGTGTTCTATATGCTTTACCAACCAGCTGTTCTTTCCCGCACCTCCTCATGGCTTTTTTTCGTGTTGACCTGCACTTTGACTTGATTATCTCTGCTGTACAATCTACCACTATTTGCCCTCAAGAATTAATATGTGTATTATAGAAACTATAGTTGTTTAATTATATTCTCTTACTGAATTTTTTAATTTTAAGGAATTGTCCCTATTGCTTGAAACATAACAATGTGTGTTCAAGTGAAAGGAAGAGTCTTATGACTCCCACCTTAAATCAAGAGGTAAAAATGATTAAGATTAGAGAAAAAGACATGTAGAAAGCCAAGATAGGCCAAAAGGTAGATCTCTTGAACCAAACAGTTAGCCAAGTTGTGGAAGTTTCTTGGAGGAAATTAAAAGTGCTACTTCAGTGAACACACAAATGATAAGAAAGCAAAATTGCCTTATTGTTGATGTGAAGAAAGTTTTAGTGGTCTATACAAATCAAACTGCCACAACATTTCCTTAAGTCAAAGCCTAACCCAAGACAAGGCCTTAACTCTCTTCAATTCTATGAAGGCTGAGAGAGGTGAGGAAGCTAAACAACAAACACCGGGAGCTAGCAGAGGTTGGTTCATGAGGTTTAAGGAAGAAAGCTATTTCTATAACATAAAAGTACAAGTTGAAGCAGCAAGTGCTGATATAGAAGCTGCAACAAATTATTCAGAAGATCTAGATAAGATCACAAATGAAGATTGCTACACTAAACAGCATGATTTTGGAAAAATGTGCCATCTTGGACTTTTCTAAAGAGGAGTAGTCAATGTTTAGCTTCAAAGCTTCAAAGGACATGATGACTCACATGCTGTTTTGTTTACATTGAAAATCTGGTGTTGAGTGTAGCCACCTTCATTTGGCAACACCCTCACATACACACCCAGGATCAATACTTTGCATTTTTCAATCCATTCAAGTGGACACTCAGTATTAGCCATCACAGAAGGCTAAAGAAGCTAGAGTTGGAGGAATGCCCTTCCCCAAACTATGGCAAGGCTCTCACAAAATATTTTTACCATATGAAGTAGGCCTTTGTTGTGGAGAAAGTTCTGAGTGTACTTCCCACTGATGAATTCTTGTCTCCCAACCAGAGCCCTAAGGGGTTCTTTCTCATATTTTCGCTCTAATAACCCAGTAGGGTTCTTGGAGATAAAGCCCATACACTTATGGCACTTCTATGACTGTAATTTTCGGGAATTTCTAATTTTCATGCTAACCTACACTTTCTCCTCTTCTTTGTCAAAACTACTGATATAATTTGGCTCTGTGTCCGCGCTCAAATTTCACGTCAAATTGTAATCCTCAGTATTGGAGGAGGGGCTTGGTGGGAGGTGATTGAATGATGGGGATAAAGTTCCCCCATGTTGTTCGTATGATAGTGAGCAAGTTCTCACAAGATCTGGTTGTTTAAAAGTGTGTAGCACAGGGGTGTTCAATATTTTAGCTTCCCTGGGTTACATTGGAAAAAGTAGAATTGTCTTGGGACACACATAAAATACACTAACATTAACAATAGCTGATGAGCTAAAAAAGAAAATCACAAAACAAATCTCATAATATTTTAAGAAAGTTTATGAATTTGTGTTGGGCCATATACAAAGCGATCCTGGGCTCCATGCAACTCACAGGCTGTGGGTTTGACAAGCTTGGTGTAGCACATTCCCCTTCTCTCTCTTCCTCCTGTTTCTGTCATGTAGACTCGCCTGCTTCCTCTTTGTATTCACCATGACTGTGTAAGTTTCCTAAGGCCTCCTCAGCCATGCTTTCTGTACAGCCTGAGGAACTGTGAATCAATTAAACCTTTTGTCCTTACAAATGACCCAGTGTCATGTATTTCCTTATAGCAATGCAAGTGTGGAAGAATACAACTATCATTTATGTGTTCCTGCTAGTTTATGGCTTTAGTAGCTTCTGCCCCAGGTAAGCAACTCTTGGTTGCCTCTCTTTCTAAACTTGTCTCTCCGGATTTCAGGGTGAAAATTTACCCTGCAGCTTCCATTCTCTGCTGATTCCAAGAAAGTCCTTGATTTTCAGATTGTTTGGTGTATCTTGTAAGACCAATGGTGATGCATTTCAAGCTTTTTAAATGTGGATTTTGAAGTTGGAAGTCTCCTCTTATTATGGATTTAAGTTGCATTTCACCTAAAGGTCTTTTATATTTTAAAAAATGCTGTGTTGAGTCTGTTAATTTTATTGTTATTCTTCTCTGTCCCTTTTCGTTACTAACTGCCACCAATGGTATGTAACTTTAATGAGATTTAAAAGGTGAAGTTTACCTTAATTGTATATGTATCCCTAATATCTGGCATTGTGCATTGATCTTAGTATATGCTTGAAAAATCTATATTAATTTAATGAAATAAATCCAGCAAAAGAAAAGTATTCATTTTTAAACTACAAATACTATGGAGTAAGATGGAGTCTTTAGCATCAAAAAGCTTTCAGTAGGATATTGACTGGAGTATGTTTAATAATGATGCAAATTATTTCATATTTTGAGCATTTACTACGTGAAAGTCATGATGAAAGCATTATAATAATTCACTAATTAATTAATACTAACAACTCTCCTACCGTATCTCACCATCATACATTTAAGGGAACTGGAGTCTCAAAAAGCTAAACTGCCCAAGACTTTTTGGCCCCTTAACAGCAGAGCCAGATTTTAATCCCAATTCTGTCTTTCTTACAGTTTCTGCCCTTAACCATTACCTTGTACAACAGTGTTTCCATTCCAAATTGGTAGTGGTAAATGTGTGATAATAAGTCATTGAAAAATATTAATTCAAACAGCTGAAGATTTTAAGTCTGAAGAACTAGATTAGAATTAAGCTGTACCATGTAACAGCTCTGTAAACCAGTACAATAACCTTCATCTTGTTAAATCTCAAGATTTCATCTAGAGTAATAAGGAAAATAACAGTTTTTATGTTCCTGTTAGTGTTAAATGTGATTTAATGCAATTAATTAATATTAGTTTTTTTCTTTTATGTCTTACAGTAGCTTAGAGAAAATGAAGATTAGTAAGACTATCCCCTTTTTAAACATTTCATTTTCTTACCTTTTTCTCTGACTTTTTTATTTAGTCTTCTGGGACCACTGGTCCATAAGGCACAAAATTCTGCCTGGTTAGCAAAGGATAATGGAAAGAAATTTGTTATTGTTAAGCCGATATTGATCCTTTGACTTCACTAGATGATCTAGCAGCAACTTATTGGCCCTTGATGCCTATTATTTTGAGTCACAGAATTTGTGCTTAAGTAGGGATAACATCTTGAAAACATAAAGTTGCCATTGAAAAAGCACAGTGGTCATCCTTAGCTGCGGGTCTGGAGTGATCACATGGGCCAGTTTGGTATAGTGCTTACGAGTATGAACTCTTGAATAAGATAAATATGCACTCCTAAATCAGCATTACTATTTCCATATCTAGAAAATTGAGATTGAAAGCAACCATCTAAATAAAAATATTTTTATTTATGTGTATATTTATTCCACAAATATTAATTGAGTTCTTTTCTAGGACATTAACACAAAGCAATGAACAAAGTAGTCAAAAATCACTAAGGTTAGAAAAGAAATAAAATTAAGTTCATAAGCCAAGGTATTGTTGGTTGATAGATATAGTGGCAGAGTCTTTTTTTTTTTTTTTTTTTTTTTTTTTTGAGACGGAGTCTTGCTCTGCTGCCCAGGCTGGAGTGCAGTGGCCAGATCTCAGCTCACTGCAAGCTCCGCCTCCCGGGTTGACGCCATTCTCCTGTCTCAGCCTCCCGAGTAGCTGGGACTACAGGCGCCCGCCTCGTCGCCCGGCTGGTTTTTTGTATTTTTTAGTAGAGACGGGGTTTCACCGTATTAGCCAGGATGGTCTCGATCTCCTAACCTCGTGATCCGCCCGTCTCGGCCTCCCAAAGTGCTGGGATTACAGGCTTGAACCACCGCGCCCGGCGTGTGGTAGAGTCTTATAGAAATTATTTCCTGATTGTGGCATAGAGTAAATATTTTAAGGACCTCTAATAGGCGGGATAATTGCTATTGAGCTTTTGTAATAAACAACCTCAAAGCTTTAGTAGCTTAACCCAGAAAAAAAAAAAATGTTTATTTCCTTGCTCACAACATATTCCAGCATGTCAGGTTAGTATGGGAGCTTGTGGGAGGAGACTCTGATTTATAATATCATTCAAGAACCACGTCTGACAGAAGAACTGTAATCCTCAATCGTTTTAGTCTATGACACAAGGGATTGACATGATTATTTCTATCCAAAGAGTGTTTGGGAAATAATAAAGAATAACACAGAACAGAAGACCAGGATATTTTATGGGCAGGCCTGGGTGGATCTGTGTTCAGTCACACTCCCCCAAATAACTACAGGTAAAGTTAGAAAATGTAGCTTTGCTATGTACCCAAAAGGAAAATAAAACAGATTTGGTAAACTCATAGCATTGTCTGTATCACAGGAAGCAAATGGGATAATGTTTGTAAAGCACCTGGCACACTGCCTGGCACATAATAAGCCTTCAATAAATGGAGACTATTACTACCACAGGAATTTTAATTTGTTAGAATATAACACATTTTTATTGAATTTGGGTAATTACAGAATGGAACATTTTGTTCTGCATCAACCCACTTGATTATAAGAATAGCAGTGCTGTACTACATTTACATTACATTTTACTCTTTATGAAGCACTTCCATAGATATAATCTCACTTTGTTTTTACTTTTTTCTTTTCAGGTACTCTATTATGAAATAGGTAGATAATATTCCTATTTTAACCATAATCAAACACTCTTAGAGAGTGGTATCCTAGCTGAGGTATTACAGCTCATAAATGATAGAGACAAGATTCAAATCCAGATTGTTTTACTCTGAGGTCAAAGTTTATCTTATTATACCACCACTACCCAAATCACTAAAATCCAAAACTGTTCTCTACTGTTAAAAATTTGGCTATGATTCCAGTGAAAGCTGGGCTATCTGTGAGTCCCAAGTTTGTTTTATACTGTGATTATGAAATATCCTTCATAAGTGCCTAATATCACATTGCTTTTTAATTGATGCATAATATTTTATGTATTTTGGTGGTACATGTGAAAATTTGTTGCATACATAGAATGTGTAATGATCAATTCAAGATATTTGCGGTTTCCATCACTGAGTATTTGTCATTTCTATATGTTGAGAACATTTCAAATTCTCTCTTCTACCTACTTTGAAATATACAATACATTGTTGCTAAATATAGTCACAGTACTCGGCTATTAAACATTATGACTCAAACCTTCTATCTAACTGTATATTCTAAAGAAATTAATTCATTTACCTTTAAGATATTGCATCTCATATTTTAAGAAGGACTTTGAAAAATGGGATCATGTCCAGAAAAGAAAAAGTAATGAGAAGGTGAGAATATCTGCAAACAGTATTAAATAAGTAATTTTTGGTGAAGCTGTATATATTTATGTAGCAGAATAAAATATCAAGGAAAGACACAGTTATTGCATTCAAGTATTTGAAGGACTCCAGAGGAGGGTGCCATAGTTATAATCATTTTTTTGCATTCAGATTTATGGATTATTTAAGTATGTATTTTTCCATTTTTAAAGCTCTACTGATGAGTGTGGTGTCTGGTACAGGGTAGAGACTCAGAAAATTCTGGGAGGTGAGTGGAATAAGAATATACGTGATATATAGAATAAGCCACTGTTTTGACATGGCACAAATGCAAATGTCTGCTCCACACAAAGAGGAGCTATTGAACAAAAGGTGTGATATGATCATGCAATTGAGTAGCTTGTGATGTAATGAGCTTCCTGTCTCTGAAAATAGGAAAAAGCATGTTCATAATTTCTGAATGAAGCAGAGAATTGCTAGTCAATCTCTGAGATTCTTTTAACTCTAAGATTCCCTCAATATTTTTACACTAGTCATTTCATAAAAGACACATGGGTGATCACATGGAATGTAATCCTTCCTTTATGTGCCAGCACCTGAAGTGCTCTTTAACACCATCTGACGAACTTCTCTCGAGGGAAGCAGAGACAGCCCATCAGATCCTCATAGATTTTTCTACTATTAACTTCTTATGTTCTCTCTTTGTGCTAGGTTTTCTCTTTCTCACCACACAATCTCATTTCCCCCAGAAAGTAATCTAACTATTTCTTTGATGTCTCAAGTTTCTCCATATTTTCTCGGCCTTAAAGGACATATCCTGTTAGCTCTTCTCACATTACTATGATTCCCTGTATGTTATGAAATATCTTTCAATTGCATCTTGAAGGAATATTTCCTAAATGTCTTATGTTTATGCTTTCTCCCTTACTATTTCATTCTTATATAGGTGAGAATAGAATTTTCTCCTGACATATCATAACTATTATCAATTAAAAGACACTATATTGCCACACATTGTCATTAATAATAATCTATCAAGTTTCAATAGCAGTTTATATAACGTTTTCCAAAGAGCTCCCATATGTTTCATCTTACTTCCTTCCAATAGTCCTATGAGACATAAAGGCAGTTCTTACTATTCCCATCTGATGTGTAAGAAAACTAAAGCACAGTGAGGTTAAATGACAATTCCAAAACCACCCAGCTTTTTATTGGAAATTTCAGAAACAGAATCCACATCTTATTATTTATTCCTTTATACTTTTCCCAGATGCATGCCACCTTCTGTGTTTGCTCTCTTTTTGTCTCTATTCTACCTGTGATATGACTAATCTCTGCCTACTCTCTCATAAAGAATCGACTTTCTTTTCTTTCCTCCTTTGGTTATCCTTTGAATTGGGAAACATTGCATATTGACAGAAAATTGGCTACTGAATGGAAACACAGAGACAAAATTGACACCCTGCATAAGACTTCAGTATATCTGTTACAAAGTTTGGTTTTAATGAAAGTCACTCTTCTATCCTCACTAAATGTAGTGGATGAAGTTTCCATCTTAAGCATTAGTACCACTGCCTCAGATCTAGTGCAGAGAGAAAAAGAAGGTAGGCCCTAAAAAAAGTGATATTGACAAGGGAGTCATCCCCAGGGAGGTGACTCTCAGGTACTCTCTACAGTCAGCTTCTCAAACATGAAATTCCAAACTAAACTGTACACCTATCCTTAGTGTGTATCCATCACACAGGCTGTGGAGTCTGAGAGCTTAACACTTCTTACACCAAAGAACAAGACTGACTCAAGAAATATAAACTCTTTAATGCTCAGGGTATAGGTTCATGGATTCGGCTGGCAGAAACTATGGGCAGCTGATACAGGGCAATGGCCTTAGTAAGGCCTATTGCAGCTGTCCGTGGTGCTGACTGAACATCAACCTTGGCGTTAAACCTGCTTAGTTCTGTGGTTTTAAATTCCAGTCATTGATGGAAATGTATCTAACATTTCATACTGATTCTCTCTTGACAGTTGCTTATAATGGCTACCCAAATGTCCAAGTAAATTAAACCCTTTGTGATATCACCATTTGTGATGAAATCTTTAATTTAGTTTCTAACTCAAATATTCTGTCTTGACCTGCTTCTTGTTTAAAACTTGACCTGTTTTATATTCTACTTCAGCCCCAACTTAAGCATATCTCTTGATTGAGCCATTTTCTCATTTGGAGAACAATCACTTTGTACCTAACATGGACCAAACACAATAGGTAAGAGTTCGAGGTCTCATTCCCATTCATTGTCTTCTTATGTAAAAGGGAGCATAGTATATGAAAGCTTTTGTTGGGCTGCTGTAGATTCCTCAGGGTGATTAGCATTTGGAAACTCAACTAAAATGATTCACAGGAGCTCTAGGCTGAAATCTGTTTTTACTTTATTATCTTCATCTGTATACTTTCAGGTAGGACTCTCCCTTGAAATAGTAAAGAGATAGGAAAATGAAAACAGTTTGTTGATTCAAAAAAATGGCAACCTAGATATTAATTCTGAGTTGGCCCCTAACTATCCTTGTAACCTTTGACAATTTTGCTCCCTCGTGCCTCAATTTCCTGCTTTGTAAAATAGCTGTTGCTTCCTAGTATTTTGTTACAGTTAAATGTGATAATCAATGGCAAGTGGATAGTGCAGAGTCAGGCATGTAGTAAGTGCAAAATAAATGATAAATTATGATTATATATAAATTCTTATTTTTTCTTTTTACTTCAGATAGTCACAGCTACTTTAATATTCATAATACACAGTCATCATGTAGTTTATTACTTTCTCTGCATTTTACATTTATAATATTATTTCCCTCTCCTGACAGAGACTTATAAATTTTATTTTCAAGTATTTCCTTCCAATATACTTTTATACCTTGATTTACATTATGAAAGTATGAAAATATATGGTTTGATATGCATGTTTATGACATTTAAATTATGACAAGTTGTATTATATAGAAAATAATATTTTCATATGTTTTTTTCCTTAACATCATATTTTGGGAAACAAACATCACCACATATATATTGCTCAGTCTTTCTGATCATTTAGTATAACTTTTGGACATGTGTTTCTTTAATTAATCTGCTGTCTTACTGACAGACCCTAGATTGCACCCAACTCTTTACGATCACATCTCAAATATGGACGGTGTACAATGGGAATACATGGCTTTTTGTGCACCGGTGTAAAAGTTTCTCACAGGCCTATACATAAGAGTACAGTTGCTATTCTTTAAAGTATAAGTAAACTAATGAGATAAATGTCATGTGAGATTTTTCCACGTGGCTTGTTAGCTTATGTCTCTCCCATCAGCAGTGTATGAGGGTTACCATTTTGACCTATAATCACAATCATGTAGAGTTGGTTTTTCTGATTGTTGCCATTCTAATTTTGCAAAATCATGTCTTATTACTGCTGTAATGTGCATTATTCTGATCAGAATTGGGACTGAGGATATTTTCCAAGTACGTAACCTTTCATATTTGTCATTTTGTACTATCAAAATAATTTTCCATTTTTGTTTTGGGTATTGTAGATTTTTTCTATTTTGCACTGAAATCTAGCTAATTCTTTATCAGTCATTAATTTGGCAATTATCTCCTCTGAGTATGACACCTGTATGTTAACTTTGTCTATAATATTATGTGTTAAACAGTTATATTTAATTTTGATGTATTAAAATCCACCAGTGTTTTTCTTTGTGGTTTATCACTTTGAGTCTTGATTTTAAAAATACTTCCTAAATCATACTTGTTTTTTAAACTTCAATTACTTTATCCTTCTCATTTAAGAATTGAATTCCTGTGCAGTTCATCCTTGTATAGGGTATGATGTAGAAGTTATGCTACTTTCGTTCATTGTTAAGATAATTGTCTGTGGTGTTCATGGATGTGGAAAGAGGTGCATGGTAGACAGTATGGATGGATAGGCTGTCCAACAGATATGGGTAAAATTTCCTTCTGTAATGTGATCCAAACAAGCTAAAATTCGGTTCTGATATCTAAATAGCTTTGACAATTTCAGTATTTTCTTTATAATGTTTAGTACTTGTGTATTCCTTACTGATTTTGTGGGTAAAGGATTTGAACTAGAAGTCAGAAGTCTGGCTCTCTTTGTTAGCTTGGCCTCTAGCTGTCTTTTCTTTCTCTTTTTTAAACTAGAGCACACGCCCACATTTATGATGCAAGATAACAAAATGGGTGAGAACATATTTAGACTCACAAAAATAAGGACTCAGATTTAAATTCTGGTTCAGTCTCTCATTATTCTCATAAATTTTAGGAAGTCTCTTAAATCTCAATTTCCTCATCGGTGAAACAACTGTGGAATACTTGAAAGGTTTTTTGACGGTTAAATAGGGTGGGTTTGTTTACTTATTTGTTTATTACAAACCTGCATGTTTGTTATTGAGGATCATATCACTCTTTTCCATCATATTTTCCCAGCAGGAGTCACGATGATTGCCTCTTACTATATTTTCAGTATTTATTTGTTGAATCCTAAAAAGCAGGCTCAGATTTCAGATGATATTTTATTAATTTTTTTCTGATTCTCCATTGAAGAAGAAACCTAAACTGTGTACCAGACGTGGTTCTACAATCTTTGCATATTTACTTTGTCCTCATAGCAACCTTCTGACATATGTGCCAACAATAACCCCATTTTGAATGAAGAAAACTGAGGCAAAAAGAGGTGAGATACCTTGCTCAAGGTTTCATAGCTAGTAAATAGCATAGCCCATATTGAACCCAGACACTTTATCCTCCAGAGTTTAAGTTCATAGCTATTACACTTTGCAGTTTGTCTTTAGTGTTTGAACAAATCTGCAGGATTATTGAGGGCCTACAGAATACATTTGAATACCAGCTCTGCCTCCTACTCCCTGCTTAATCACCAATAAGTGGCTTGACCTTAGTAACCCTCTGTTTCATTTTCTGCAAATAAAGAAAACAAATCACCTGGTTTCATAGAGTTCCTGTGAAGGCTAAATGAGATAATCCATATGAAGCATTTAGTACAGTGCCTGGTACGTAAGTATTTAATACACATTAATTAATTCTAGCATCATTGCAGGTACATGCATATTTCATCTTGCCTATAATTGAAACTAACCAAGGAAAATATTTCACTTTTTAGCATTTACAAATCAGAAGGTAAATCGAGACCAGGCACGGTGGCTCACATCTGTAATCCTAGCACTTTGGGAGGCCAAGGTGGATGGATCACTTGAGCTCAGGAGTTTGAGACCAACCTGGGCAACATAGCAAAACCTCATCTCTACTTAAAATACAAAATTTAGTTGGGCATGGTGGTGCATGCCTGTGGTCCCAGCTACTTGGGAGGCTGAGGTGGGAGGATCGTTTGAATCTGGGAGGTGGAGGTTGCAGTGAGCCGAGATCGTGCAATGGCCAAGAAGGTAAGTCAAAATTGTAACATGATAAATTACTTTGTAGCAATGTCAGATGTACTAAATGATGTATTTTAATAATCATCTCTATACTACCATCTCCACTCTGAATATGCACTTAGGATACAGGTATCTTATTTGCTTTGGACCTATGTGAAAGAGGGGGTTACACTAGGGGGTTAAACTAGATTCTCTTTTAGTCTTTTCTTGACTGTGCTCATCTATGAGACTTTAACGTGTAACCATGGAAGGTCAGGTTATCTGTGTGGGTGAGAAGTTTTTACAGTTATGCAGCAATTGTCTTGGATGATCTTAATTCTGTTTTTATTGTTATAAAAGCAGATCTCAATCTCTCTCCATCCTGCCACTTTCTCCTCTTCTCCATCAACCCTGACCAAGGTCATCTTGCTCTTTTGGAATCCTCAAACCTTCTGCCACTGGTTTAATGGTTGCTGTAAGCAAAAGGTGAGTTATGAATGTGAAGTGTGTCAGCTACTAAAAGCCTGTGAATTAGTGTTTCCTTCCCCTCTCTGTCATGCAGCATACTTTTATAAAGAAATAACTTATCCTTGCAAAAGGGCTGACCTGTCACCAATCTGCTTGGCTGCAGCAGGCCTAGCACCCCTTCATCATGAACCCCTGAGAGAAGATGCCCTGTCTGTCCCAGGTGGGGTTCTCTCAGGGTCCCATGACATATTACAGCTTCTCCAAAGTCAAGGGAGGTTTTGAAAGGGCAGATTACTCTTGATTTGAAAACTGATCTCAATTTTGTTCCACAGAATACTGGCATGCTTGCACTCAGAAACCTTGAATCTCCACACTTCCATCCTCTTTTTACCCCCGCCTTTCACATCAGCTTCCCTTTGGGGACCTAAGAGTCTGTATACTCTCCCTGGAAGTTCCGAGGGACACGTCTGCTCTTAGCACTTTGTGTCATTTTGTCCCCTTTGTAGGAGATGCTCTGCAAGTCATTTGCACTCCAAACTGTGACTTCAGTTTATGGCAGGATGATATTTTGTCTCTAGTAAAGAAATTTCAGGAATTACTAAAAAAGGATAATATTACTTGCAAAGAACAGGATTTGGGGACAAGAACACTGATTATTTAAGGAATGACTAGCTAGCACACCATTGTCTCTAGTCATATAAAATTATAGAGAACTTTACACAAGGTTTTGGAATTTTCCAAGCATTGTCATTATTTTTTCTCTTCTTTTTCTTCTTTTTTTTCCCTTTGAGACGGGGAATTGCTCTGTTACCCAGGCTGAAGCGTAGGTGGTGCAATCATGGCTTACTGCAGCCTCAAACTCCTAGGCTCAAGCAATCCTGTCACCTCAGCCTCCAGAATAGCTGGGACTATGGACATGCATCACAATGCCCAACTATTTCTTTTTTATTTTTTGGTAGAGATGAGGTCTCACTATGCTGCCCAGGCTTGTCTTGAACTCCTGGGTTCCAGTGACCCTCCTGCTTTGGCTTCCCAAAGTGTTGGGATTACAGGTGTGAACCAATGTTCCATGCGCTAATCATTTTCTCAATTTAATCTCACAACATCTTTGTATTTCTTGAGAAATGCTTGACAAGTTTTGCTTCCCCTATTTCACAGATTTATGAACTGAGGCCCAGAGAGGTGAATTTCCTTGCCCCTAGCGACTTACCTTATAAGTGATAGATACACTCACATTTCAACATAATCCCCAGTCTTCAACTCTCTAGCTGGTGCTCTTTATTTCTACAGCTTGGCATATTTAACTAGCTTTGCCAAACTATATGTTACTTTGTGCCCTTGAGCTGACTGTCCCCTACACAATTAGTATAAGCACAAGGAAAGTAGGAATTGATCATGCCAGCAGCAAAGATCCTAAGCTTTTCCCCTGATATGGGGGAATGTTTGTGTTCCTGGAGTCAGGACTCAGCATTTAAGTACTTAATATTTTTATAGGGAGATCTCAGAGCATTTTCAACACAAGGGTAGACATCTCTGTAGGTAAAAGAGACAATAAAGTGAGACATGATAAACCATTGCTCTGGGCAAGTTGCTGAAATCCATCAGTGAAATTAGAGGCCTTTAAAAAGAGTAAGGACAATCTCACAAAAGCTTCAGGTGTACTATTAGCGGTGCTGGGAGTGATGGAAGGGCTCCCAGCACCAGGCATGTAAGTTGTGGACAGTTTCACCAATAGCAAGCCACTCTTAACTCTTAGGCCAAATGGTGATTCTATACATGTTTTCCAGAAGACACAGCACAGCAAGTCAGTGGGGCTCTAAGAGAATCTACCCGGACATGGTAAAGGCTGAAAGTACATTAGCATCTTCTGATCTGCTTTTGTTATTAAACAAATGCTAGTAGCTACTTTTTGAACAGCTGCCAATCTTTGTCCTACATCGGAGCTACCATATGTCTGCCGCATCCACTTGCAAGGACTTAACACTGGGTCTCAATTTTTTTTTCATAAAAGCATACTGGAATGCCTGTTTAAAATGATCTGGGAACCCATTCCCACAAATTCTTATTAATTTTTACTCCACATTTTTAACAAGTGGCCTGGATTATTTTCATGCAGACTGTTCATATTCTACATATTATAAAATGTCCTTTTCCTTATTGACCTTGAACAGGGGTAATATATTAGGGAAGGGATTGAGAAGTGAAGCTTGTTAAACACATGAAGTAATACAGGGAGAATGCAGGGGTTCTTCCCCTAAGGCCAGGTGGTCTCAATTTTGAGCGCATGTTTAGAATTATCTACTGGCTTCTAAACTATGCTCATGTCCAAGCCCAAACCAAACGAATTGAATCTTGAATGTGTTTCACCTACGTATTGGTGTTTTCTAAAGATCTTATTCCAAGTGATTGCAAAGTCAGGGGAGAAAACCACCAGAGTCTAGATGATGGCCTCATCCACGTAGATGTGTGCCTAATTCGCAAGCACAGGGATCACTTCCATGAATATAAATGCTTTTTTTTTTTTTTTTCACAGAGGCCAGATGAGCACATTTCAGTGCTGGCTACAGTCTAGCACAATGACGTGACTTTGAGCTCTGGGGACAGTTGTTGACACCATCTTGTTTTGACCTTCTTTAACAAATTTCATTACCTGTGATTAATGGAGCTGCTTCTATAACTCAGAGGACTTCAGATGCACAGACCCCACAGACTCAACGGTGAGCCCAAACTTTCCTGATCTTCTCTCTGCACATAAAAGATGACCCCCTTTACAGTACCACAAGTAGGGGTCTTTATCTTTTCACTTCTTGGGAAAATAGAGCATCAGTGGTATCTTTATCCCTTGCTTGTTGAAGCAGAACCATCATGGCAAAAGGTCCATGTGCCAGAGGACTGTTCTTTCACCTTTCATTTAAATGAATCTGTCTTTCCTAATAAGAAAAAATATACCCTAATTATTTTTGAAGTGAGATCAATCTGACAAAAAAAGTAATACAATTGAAATTTCCCGCCAGATCCCATCCTTGTATCATTATGTGAACAGCCATCTAAGTATCCTTCCTTCTGTATACATAAAACAGAAGCACACTCAAAATGCATGCGAAACAAATCTGATCACATCAGAGAAAAGCTTGGCATTTAGTTATTGCTCAATAAACACTTGTTACACTCATGACTACATATACATGCTTATTTGTAACCTGTTTCTCCACTTACTAAAAATTCTTAAATATCTTTTCACCTTTACATATAGATGTGCCTCATTTAAAAAAAAAATATAAAATCAACTGAATTGTTTTGTCATGGTTTATTCAACTAGTTTTCTAACTGAGTTACATTTAGGTTGCTGCCAGCTTGTCAACATAGGGTCTATATATTGTAAGTTTGATTTATGTTGCCAAGCTACCCTTCAGAAATGGCACCCTCGCGTATACTCCCACCACTGTGCCCTGCAATTTTAAATGCTTTCTGTTCCATTAGGAAGCGGGCCCAATTGTTTAGAACATAAGTGGATGTTAAAAGCAATATCTCTCCTCTTAACTCATCCCTTTAAGACAAAAACTCAGAAGGGTTCCACAGGAAGTTATTATAACTTTTCAGGTTCAGTGTCCCCATAGAATCTAGAGAGTAAGGAAACTAAAGCCCTAGGCATCTGGGGACATCATGTTTTTTGAAAATTTATTTCCACTGCTCTGAGTCATCTTTTTTTTTTTTTTTTTTTTTTTTTTTATACTTTAAGTTCTAGGGTACATGTGCACAATGTGCAGGTTTGTTACATATGTATACTTGTGCCATGTTGGTGTGCTGCACCCATCAACTCGTCAGTAACCATCAACTCGTCATTTGCATCAGGTATAACTCCCAGTGCCACCCCTCCCCACTCCCCCCTCCCCATAATAGGCCCCAGTGTGTGATGTTCCCCTTCCAGAGTCCAAGTGATCTCATTGTTGAATTCCCACCTATGAGTGAGAACACATGGTATTTGGTTTTCTGTTCTTGCGATAGTTTGCTGAGAATAATGGTTTCCAGCTGCATCTATGTCCCTACAAAGGACACAAACTCATCTTTTTTTATTGCTGCATAGTATTCCATGGTGTATATGTGCCACATTTTCTTAATCCAGTCTGTCACAGATGGACATTTGGGTTGATTCCAAGTCTTTGCTATTGTGAATAGTGCTGCAATAAACATACGTGTGCATGTGTCTTTATAACAGCATGATTTATAATCCTTTGGGTATATACCCAGTAATGGGATGGCTGGGTCATATGGTAATTCTAGTTCTAGATCCTTGAGGAATCGCTATACTGTTTTCCATAATGGTTGAACCACTTTGCAATCCCACCAACAGTGTAAAAGTGTTCCTATTTCTCCACATCCTCTCCAGCACCTGTTGTTTCCTGACTTTTTAAAATTATTGTCATTCTAACTGGTGTGAGATGGTATTTCATTGTGGTTTTGATTTGCATTTCTCTGATGGTCAGTGATGACAAGCATTTTTTCAAGTGTCTGTTGGCTGTATGCGTGTCTTCTTTTGAGAAATGTCTATTCATATCCTTTGCCTACTTTTTGATGGGGTTGTTTGTTTTTTTCTCGTACATTTGTTTGAGTTCTTTGTAGGTTCTGGATATTAGCCCTTTGTCAGATGAGTAGATTGCAAAAATTTTCTCTCATTCTGTAGCTTGTCTGTTCACTCTGATGGTAGTTTCTTTTGCTGTGCAGAAGCTCTTTAGTTTAATTAGATCCCATTTGTCAATTTTGGCTTTTGTTGCCGTTGCTTTTGGTGTTTTAGACATGAAGTCCTTGCCCATGCCTATGTCCTGAATGGTATTACCTAGGTTTTCTTCTAGGGTTTTGATGGTTTCAGGTCTAACATTTAAGCCTCTAATCCATCTTGAATTAATTTTCGTATAAGGAGTAAGGAAAGGATCCAGTTTCAGCTTCTTACTTATAGCTAGCCAATTTCACCAGCACCATTTATTAAATAGGGAATCCTTTCCCCATTTCTTGTTTTTCTCAGGTTTGTCAAAGATCAGATGGTTGTAGATGTGTGGTATTATTTCTGAGGGCTCTGTTCTGTTCCATTGGTCTATATCTCTGTTTTGGTACCAGTACCATGCTGTTTTGGTTACTGTAGCCTTGTAGTACAGTTTGAAGTCAGGTAGCATGATGCCTCCAGCTTTGTTCTTTTGACTTAGGATTGTTTTGGCAATGTGGGCTCTTTTTTGGTTCCATATGAACTTTAAAGCAGTTTTGTCCAATTCTGTGAAGAAAGTCATTGGTAGCTTAATGGGGATGGCATTGAATCTATAGATTACCTTGGGCACTATGGCCATTTTCACGATATTGATTCTTCCTATCCATGAGCATGGAATGTTCTTCCATTTGTTTGTGTCCTCTTTTATTTCACTGAGCAGTGGTTTGTAGTTCTCCTTGAAGAGGTCCTTTACATCCTGTGTAAGTTGGATTCCTAGGTATTTTATTCTCTTTGAAGCAATTGTGAATGGAAGTTCATTCCCAATTTGGCTCTCTGTTTGTCTGTTACTGGTGTATAAGAATGCTTGCGATTTTTGCACATTGATTTTGTATCCTGAGACTTTGCTGAAGTTGCTTATCAGCTTAAGGAGATTCTGGGCTGAGATGATGGGATTTTCTAAATATACAATCATGTCATCTGCAAACAGGGACAATTTGACTTTTTCTCTTCCTAACTGAATACCTTTTATTTCTTTCTCTTGCATGATTGCTCTAGCCAGAACTTCCAACACTATGTTGAATAGGAGTGGTGAGAGAGAGCATCCCTGTCTTGTGTCAGTTTTCAAAGGGAATGCTTCCAGTTTTTGCCCATTCAGTATGATATTGGCTGTGGGTTTGTCATAAATAACTCTTATTATTTTGAGATACGTTCCATCAATACCGAATTTATTGAGAGTGTTTAGCATGAAAGGCTGTTGAATTTTGTCAAAGGCCTTTTCTGCATCTATTGAGATAATCATGTGGTTTTTGCCTTTTGGTTCTGTTTATATGCTGGATTACATTTATTGATTTCCATATGTTGAACCAGCCTTGCATCCCAGGGATGAAGCCCACTTGATCATGGTGGATAAGCTTTTTGATGTGCTGCTGGATTTGGTTTGCCAGTATTTTATTGAGGATTTTTGCATCGATGTTCATCAGGGATATTGGTCTAAAATTCTCTTTTTTTTTTGTTGTGTCTCTCCCAGGCTTTGGTATCAAGATGATTTTGGCCTCATAAAATGAGTTAGGGAGGATTCCCTCTTTTTCTATTGATTGGAATAGCTTCAGAAGAATGGTACCAGCTCCTCCTTTTACCTCTGGTAGAATTCGGCTGTGAATCCATCTGGTCCTGGACTTTTTTTGGTTGGTAGGCTATTAATTATTGCCTCAATTTCAGAGCCTGCTATTGGTCTATTCAGGGATTCATTTTCTTCCTGGTTTAGTCTTGGGAGAGTGTAAGTGTCCAGGAAATTATCCATGTCTTCTAGGTTTTCTAGTTTATTTGCGTAGAGGTGTTTATAGTATTCTCTGATGGTAGTTTGCATTTCTGTGGGGTCGGTGGTGATATCCCCTTTATCATTTTTTATTGCATCTATTTGATTCTTCTCTCTTTTCTTCTTTATTAGTCTTGCTAGCAGTCTATCAATTTTGTTGATCTTTTCCTAAAACCAGCTCCTGGATTCATTGATTTTTTGGAGGGTTTTTTGTGTCCCTATCTCCTTCTGTTCTGCTCTGATCTTAATTATTTCTTGCCTTCTGCTAGTTTTTGAATGTGTTTGCTCTTGCTTCTCTAGTTCTTTTAATTGTGATGTTAGGGTGTCAATTTTAGATCTTTCCTGCTTCCTCTTGTGGGCATTTAGTGCTACAAATTTCCCTCTACACACTGCTTTAAATGTGTCCCAGAGATTCTGGTATGTTATATCTTTGTTCTCATTGGTTTCAAAGAACATCTTTATTTCTGCCTTCATTTTGATATGTACCCAGTAGTCATTCAGGAGCAGGTTGTTCAGTTTCCATGTAGTTGAGCGATTTTGATTGAGTTTCTTAGTCCTGAGTTCTAGTTTGATTGCACTGTGGTCTGAGAGACAGTTTGTTATAATTTCTGTTCTTGTACAATTGCTGAGGAGTGCTTTACTTCCAACTATGTGGTCAGTTTTGGAGTAAGTGTGAAGTGGTGCTGAGAGGAATGTATATTCTGTTGATTTGGGGTGGAGAGTTCTATAGATGTCTATTAGGTCCGCTTGGTGCAGAGTTGAGTTCAATTCCTGGATATCCTTGTTAACTTTCTGTCTCGTTGATCTGTCTCACGTTGACAGTGGGGTGTTGAAGTCTCCCATTATTATTGTATGGGAGTCTAAGTCTCTTTGTAAGTCTCTAAGGACTTGCTTTATGAATCTGGGTGCTCCTGTATTGGGTGCATATATATTTAGGAGAGTTAGCTCTTCCTGTTGAATTGATCCCTTTACCATTATGTAATGGTCTTCTTTGTCTCTTTTGATCTTTGATGATTTAAAGACTGTTTTATCAGAGACTAGGATTGCAACCCCTGCTTTTTTTTGTTCTTTGTTCTCCATTTGCTTGGTAGATCTTCCTCCATCCCTCTATTTTGAGCCTATGTGTATCTCTGCATGTGAGATGGGTCTCCTGAATACAGCAAACTGATGGGTCTTGACTTTTTATCCAGTTTGCCAGTCTGTGTCTTTTAATTGGACCATTTAGTCCATTTATGTTTAAGGTTAATATTGTTTTGTGTGAACTTTGTCCTGTCATTGTGATATTAGCTGATTATTTTGCTTGTTAGTTGATGCAGCTTCTTCCTAGCATCGATGGTCTTTACATTTTGGCATGTTTTTGCAATGGCTGGTACCTGTTGTTCCTTTCCATGTTTAATGCTTCCTTCAGGATCTCTTGTAGGGCAGGCCTGGTGGTGACAACATCTCTAAGCCTTTGCTTATCTGTAAAGGATTTTATTTCTCCTTCACTGATGAAACTTAGTTTGGCTGGATATGAAATTCTGGGTTGAAAATTCTTTTCTTTAAGAACGTTGAATATTGGCCCCCACTCTCTTCTGGCTTGGAAAGTTTCTGCCGAAAGATCTGCTGTTAGTCTGATGGGCTTCCCTTTGTGGGTAACCCGACCTTTCTCTCTGGCTGCCCTTAACATTTTTTTCCTTCATTTCGACTTTGGTGAATCTGACAATTATGTGTCTTGGAGTTGCTCTTCTGGAGGAGTATCTTTGTGGCATTCTCTGTATTTCCTGAATTTGAATGTTGGCCTGCCTTACTAGGTTGGGGAAGTTCTCCTGGATGATATCCTGAAGCACGTTTTCCAACTTGGTTCCATTTTCCCCCTCACTTTCAGGCACCCCAATCAGACGTAGATTTGGTCTTTTCACATAATCTCATATTTCTTGGAGGCTTTGTTCATTTCTTTTTCCTTTATTTTCTCTAGACTTCTCTTCTCGCTTTATTTCATTCATTTGATCTTCAATCATTGTAACTCTTTCTTCCAGTTGATCGAGTCGGTTACTGAAGCTTGTACCTTTGTCACGTATTTTTCGTGTCATGGTTTTTATTTCTGTCAGTTCGTTTATGGCCTTCTCTGCATTGATTATTCTAGTTATCCATTCTTCCATTCTTTTTTCAAGATTTTTAGTTTATTGGCACTGGGTACATAGTTCCTCCTTTAGCTCTGAGAAGTTTTATCGAATGAAGCCTTCTTCTCTCAACTCATCAAAGTCATTCTCCGTCCATCTTTGATCTGTTGCTGGCAATGAGCTGCATTCCTTTGGAGGGGGAGATGGGCTCTGATGTTTTGAATTTTTTGAATTTCCAGCTTTTCTGCCCTGCTTTTCCCCCATCTTTGTGGTTTTATCTGCCTTTGGTCTTTGATGCTGGTGACGTACTGATGGGGTTTTGGTGTGGGTGTCCTTTCTATTTGTTAGTTTTTCTTCTAACAGTCAGGACCCTCAGCTGTAGGTCTGTTGGAGATTGCTTGAGGTCCACTCCAGACCCTGTTTGCCTGGGTATCAGCATTGGAGGCTGCAGAAGATAGAATATTGCTGTACAGCAAGTGTTGCTGTCTGATTCTTGCTCTGGAAGCTTCGTCTCAGGGGTGTACCCCACTGTGTGAGGTGTGAGATGTCAGTCTGCACCTAGTGGGGGATGTCCCCCAGTTAGGCTACTCAGGGGTCAGGGACCCACTTGAGCAGGCAGTCTGTCCGTTGTCAGATCTCAACCTCCATGCTGGGAGATCCACTGCTCTCTTCAAAGCTGTCAGACAGGGTCATTAACATCTGCAGAGGTTTCTGTTGCCTTTTTTTTCTTTTTGCTATGCCCTGTCCCCAGAGGTGGAGTCTACAGAGACAGGCAGACCTCCTTGAGCTGCGGTGGGCTCCACCCAGTTCCAGCTTCCTGGAGGCTTTGTTTACCTACTTAAGTCTCAGCAATGGCGGGTGCCCCTCCCCCACCCTCACCGCTGCCTTGCCGTTAGATCTCAGACTGCTGTGCTAGCAATGAGGGAGACTCCATGGGCATGAGATCCTCCTGGCCAGGTGTGGGATATAATCTCCTGGTGTGCCGTTTGCTAAGACCCTTGGTAAAGCACAGTATTAGGGTGGGAGTTACCTGATTTTCCAGGTGTTGTGTGTCTCAGTTTCTAAAGGGATTCCCTTCCCCCTTGCGCTTCCCAGGTGAGGCGATGCCTCGCCCTGCTTCAGCTCTCGCTGGTCAGGCTGCACCAGCTGACCAGCACCAATTGTCTGGCACTCTGCAGTGAGATGAACCCGGCACCTCAGTTGAAAATGCAGAAATCACCCATCTTCTGTGTCACTCACGCTGGGAGCTGGAGGCTGGAGCTGTTCTTATTCGGCCATCTTGCTCACACCCCCACTGTGAGTCACCTTTAATTAACTATATGACTGAAGGAAATGGTGCTTTAGTAGAGAGAAGGGTAACTTACATTTTGAATCTAATTATTACGTGCATTCGATGATAGTTTGAATCTGAATAGAAAGGAGAGGGAATCTACCAGATAGTTATTTGACCCTGAGTAACATACTTAAACCTGGAAATAATTCAAGCATAAGAGCAGCAATCATCATCAGCAGGGACTTAATATAGAAATATTCCATAGTAAAGCTCTCTGCTCTTGTAGTCTTCAGCTATTGTGGTGCAGTCGTAGAGAATTAATTTCTACAGTATACTGACCCAAGTTCATGCTCCTTTTTTCTAAGCCTCTTTTCTGTTAGATCTTGAGTAATTTGCTGAAATATTTTAGTCCTTTGTTTCCTTATCAAGAAAATCTAGTAGTACTTCATAAAATCTTCAATTTTGCTTTTCAGTATATATCCAGAGGAGATGAAATTAGTATCTCAAAAAGTTATCTGCACTCCCCTGTGCATTACGGTATTATTCACATTGGCCAAGATATGGAAGCAACTTAAGTGACCATCAATGGATGAATGGATAAGGAGTGGTAGTAGTAATACACAATGAAATATTATTCAGCCATTAAAAAGAAAGAAATACTGGTATTTTTGACAATATGAACCTGAAGGATATTATGCTAAGTGAAATAAGCTACAGAAAAAATTACTGCATGATCTCACTTATACATAGTATCTAAAAAAGTTGGACTCACAGAAGCCAAGAGTAGGATGGTGTTTGTGGGGGCCTAGGGGTGGGAAAAAATTGGAGGATATTGGTCAAAGCATACAAATGTTTAGTTATAAGATGGACAAGTTCTGGCAATCGAATGCACAGCACAAGTGGTGATGGATGTGTTAATGAATTTGATTATCGTAATCATTATACAATAGAGATTATTGTATTGTATAATGATTATTATTGTATTGTATAATGAGTATTGTAAACATTATACAATAGAGAGAGAGAACATAAGTGGATACTATACAGTGTATACATATATAAAATCATTGTGTTATACACCATTGACAATTATATATTTAAAATAAAAATAATAAAAAATAAATCTATGGATTTTTTATATATTAAGGTAATTAAGATTTATCTTGAAGAAATAAAATAGAATAGTACTAAAATAACCCTTAAAAGTTTGTTTCAAAGATTTGATTATTTGAGGCATATTAAACCCTAGGAAAGTATTGGACAAATACCAAAGCTATCAATAAATGGGAGGCATTAAAATTCATCTGTTAAGTAATGTAGATACAAGGGCAATGCATGTGGAGTTAGAAGGGCTGAGTTGGAGTCAGTTTTCACAACTTACTAGATATGTGGCAAATCACTCTGCTGACAGCCAAGCAGAATTTAAAAAATTAAAATTAAAAAAATAAAGCAAACTCTGAATGTTTATTTTTCTTCCTCTGTAAATTGACACTCATTGAATACACTCTGTCCACTTCCAGATAATTTTAATTTTGGAGGTTCAGATCTGAAATACATAAGGTATGCAAAAATCTGTTATACCTATAAATCTCCATGGGAATGTGAAACATTTGGAACTGTATTTCCAATATTATTATCAATGGTCCCTTCTAGCTATATATTTCCAGGATTCCCTGGTTTTAAGATGTCACAGGAGGATGGAAAGTGTAGGCTAATCCGTGTTCATGTGTCCGTGACACACATCTGCACTGGCAAGAGAGGGGGTTAACAGGGTGTCATAGCATCTAGAGGTGAAGCCGAGCCTGGGGTCCTGCCACTTTTCTACTGTGTGAATATTGACAACCATCTTAGCTTCCTCAGTCTATATTTCTTCAGGTGGAAAAAAAAAAGTGATTCTGGCAAATGTATTCATGGTTCTCTATAAAATTAGCATGATCACCAGCATAGAGTAAGCACTAAGAAGCTACCATTTACTGACCATAAACTGGGTTTCAGTCACTAAGTTAAGTACTTGGTGCATTCGCCCATTTAATAACTCAAAACACTCAGTGAAGTAGGTTATATTTCTATTTGTCCCATTTTCAGATGAGATTTGTGAGGCTCACAGAAGATAAATGACATAGGTCAGTTCATAAAGTTGCTGAGTAGACAGATAGAAAACTAATACCAGGTCAATCTGACATTTAAGTTATGGATTTTAGCCACTTCACTTCTAAACAATGTTTGTAAATGTAAATCCTCCTTCAACCATCCACTTGTAAAGTAGAGCCTGTTTCAGAGTATTGTTACCTGTGTTCCTTTCCCATGCCGTAAACAGTGCAATCAATATGTGTGTGTATGTATATATGTGTATATAACCATATACACACAGACATACACGTTTGACAAGCCTACACATAAGCTATTTCAGGCAATAAACAGCAATTTTGTGTGAATCTAAAATTGGGGCATAGCATTTATTACCTAGAAATGGGTACTCCCAATAAGAGTCATCAGACTGTGCAAAGAGCTGACAAGATTCTGAAATCTACTTTAGATGATGATGACGATGGTAACTATGATTCAACGATGATTTCAATTGAAGAACTACTCCAAGAGTTCCTAGCTCAGGCCTTGCTAAAATAATTCTCCATAAATATTTACTGATTCGATAACTAAATCTTGTATCTCGGAGTGCATTTAAGACCACCAAGTTTAAAGGCAGAGGAATTACCAAAAGGGTCCCTCAAAAAGATTTATGATTTTTGATGATTTACAGAGTCCTTATCTCATTTGTTTTCCCTCCTAATAATTATTGTACTTCTATGAACTAAAAGGTAGCTTGTTGTGTTTGGCGATGGAGATGGAGAAGAGCAGTGCACTTGGACATTAGCGAGAAAATTGATTTGAATAATGAAAAAAATCAATTCTAGAAATTTTAAAAGTACTTAAGTGGTTTTCAGGTAAGGAAAGCAAAATAAATTCACTAAAATACCTCAAGGTTGATGTATACATATAATTAGCCTTCAAAGTTCTAGAAACAACATTTTACTCAAATCCCCTTATTTAAGTTTCCTGTAAGGCACTTAAAGACCCTTGAGTAATAGCTTTTTGGACTCTGGGATGTTGGATCTGAATACAGGATGCAGAGTTAAGCTTGCCCAGTCATTTGCGAGATGGGAAAAAAAAAGAGAGAGAGAGAAAATAATATTCTAATGACTTTTTTTTTTTTAGCCAGGCAATACAGAAATATGAGTCATTTAATATCTATCTCTATTTCAATATTGTGTTTGAGAACAAAAAGATGACTTTTGGTAGGAACTGACCCAGGAAAATAATAACTGACCCATTCATGGGTTGTGAAGAAAACAAAAACTGTCTGGACATGATTTTTCCTCCCATTTCCGATATGGAACTTGGGGCAGGTACCATATTTTTTCCTTCATTATTTAGAAAATAAATCCTTTGGTCATTTTCACTTTCAGAGTCTCTTTTCTGTAATTAAAATCTCCATCCCACTGTGATAATCTTTAAACTGCCAACTCGGAGCTAAATTAGAGCTTCTCTCCCTGCAGGTTAACAGTTCTTTTAGCCTAGATACTTGTAGTGGGCAAGGCAATTATGGTCAGCCAGTTCTCCCTCTCCTTGCTCCATCTCTTCTCCCCCTTGAACACCTTGGGTTCCCCCCGCCCCCCACCTTCTACGGTAGGGCTCAGGGAAGGAGGAGAAGAACGAAAGAAGTCTTTAGTGGCCATTGTAATCTGCACCTGGCTCATCCTGAAATTTGTCTCTTTGTTTCATAAGGAGTTTCAGGTCCTCTAACTGGAACTTCCTTTCACAGGAAATGTCTTTCCTACCACCAACCCGTGGTCAGGTGTCGGAGGGATTGAGAGGGGATAGGTGTACACACACATTCAAACTCTCTTCAGTAAAATCATTTTAGGGTCTCCTTAGGCTCTCATAGAAGCTGGAGTTGGTATCACTAGCTAGCTAAACTGGGTTCACAATCATTTAGCATTCTCTATAAACGGTGTACTACCTCTCTTGGAAATGTGGGAATTCTGGGAACCTATAGATAGGTGCTGATTCTTGGCTGCTAAAAGTGGTTATGTTGTGAGTGCTTTAAAGATAAGTTATAGTCTATTATTGTAAGGCTTGTAAATTGATTTTAAGGAGGTCATTTAGGTCATCATTCTACTTATTTGTGTTTATGATCTGTTTTGAGAAAGTGATGAAAACTATGGATCCATACCCTGGAGAAGCAAACATAAACACTTTGTTTTTCAGAAATTTTGGGGGGTAGGATATGTAATACAATGGCTTCCCAAATTCCATCTATAGCTTCTATTCATGGACTTTGAGTCAATGAAATCTCTGAATGGGCGGCTTTTCTGTCCTTTCAGTCTTTTTGTCTCCCTTCCTTCTCTTCCCTCTTTCTCTCTCCCTCCTTCCCTCCCTCCCTCCCTCCGTCCCTCCCTCCTTCCCTTCCTTCCTTCCTTCCTTTCCTTCCTTCCCTCTTTCCTTCCTTCTTTCCTTCCTTTTTTCATAATTTAGTCTAAGAACCATTAATTAGAGTTAAGTGAGGAAGCCATGTATGGCTTATCAGTGGCATCTGGGCAGAAGGGAAGAGCCCAAGTGAGAAAGGTGGCCACATGAGGCAATGACATACTAGGTCTGGGATAGATTTAACAAGATAACTCTTTGAACATAATGATGAGCAATTTTGTTAATGCTAGAAAGGGAGTTATAAATGGGGGAAAGTTGTATTAAATTCTGAGGTGTTAGATTGGAATTAGTGGAATCAATAATAACTTATAATATTAGTTACCTGTTATTGCTGTAACAAATTATCACAATTTTCATGTTTTAAAACAACACAAATTTATATTACATTACACTTCCATAAGTCAGAAGTCCTATGTGTGTCTCACTGAGCAAAAAGTAAGATGTTGGCAGAACTATTTCTTTTTTCTAGTGGCTCCAGGAGATTATCCCTTCTCTTATGTTTGTTCAATGTGTAGATACCACCCATATTCCTTGGCTTATGGCCCCGTTCTCTCTCTTCGAAGTCAGCATCTGTGGCTCAAGTCTTTACATTGCATTACTCTGACCTTCTGTTGTAGTCACACTTCATTCTGACTCACTTTTTCTACATCCCTTTTCCATTTTTAAGGATCATTCTTATTACATTGGGCACACCTGGATAATCTAAATCAAACTCCTTATCTTAAGGTCAGCCAATTAGCAATCTTGATTCCATGTGCAATCTTAATTTCTTTTTGCCATGTAGCCTAACAGATTCATAGACCATGTTTGGGAGGGTATTATTTCATGCAGCCATATTTGGGAGGGCATTATTCTCTCTACCACACTTACAATATTCAATATATAGCTGAATATGTAGAAAGAGAGAGGTAGAGATAAATGTATACAGGTATTCTCTAACTCTCCACTGAGAAGGTCTCGGGACAGCAACATGCCACATCTCCTGGGGTTGGGCAAAGGGAAAAGTTAAACTGGCATGAAGACCCACTGAAGCCCTCAACTGACACTTTGAAAAACTGGTGCTGGGATGGCAATTCATAGTATCCCTGATTTGAGCAAAGAGACCAAGATAGGAAAAGAAAAGAAAATGAAGGCAGAGAGACAGAGAGAGCAAGGGAGGCCGGGGGAAGGGAGGGAGAAGAGAGAAGGAGAAGAGGAAGGGAGGGAGGGAGAAAAAAAGAGAGAATTAACTATTCTCTCCACTATTTAACCTGATATTCAAAATGACTAGTTTATTTTGGGGCAGCTCTTCAGGTACATTAAAGTACAATGTTAAAGAGAAGGCACTGATGAAATATGAAAGTATTTGGTAATAGTGTTTGATTTGTGTGCCACGCTCATCCCCCATGCTATAGATGGAAGGGTAATTACAGCCCATTACCAAATTACTTGCAGTTATCCCTTGATCTTGTAGTTAATACAGTGAACCCTCATTTCCATGAATATTATTAGCATATCTCCCATCACATTATGATCTTTTTAAGAAGTGGCTGTTGCCTAGTTAAAGGATATCAACTTGGAATATTTTCTATCTTCCTTGAAGCCAGTTCCTGAGCATAATTTAACTTTTATAACTAGTGGCAGATTCAGTAAAAGGAAGATGCAAAGAAGAGGAGTGAGAGCTGTTAAACAATAAGATTTTGAGGGTAGAAAATGACTTTTATTTATCTTCATATTCACAGAACCCAGCATAGCACTTGGCAGGCATTTGATGCATTATATTTGTCATCTTCACCTCAAAATCTCACTGACATCTCACCCTTTCTCTTCAGTACTAAATTCATTACTTTTGTGACTACAAAACCTTCTCTTCTTTTTTTTTTTTTAGACGGAGTCTCGCTCTGTCGCCCGGGCTGGAGTGCAGTGGCCGGATCTCAGCTCACTGCAAGCTCCACCTCCCGGGTTTACGCCATTCTCCTGCCTCAGCCTCCCGAGTAGCTGGGACTACAGGCGCCGCCACCTCGCCCGGCTAGTTTTTTTGTATTTTTTAGTAGAGACGGGGTTTCACCGTGTTCGCCAGGATGGTCTCGAACTCCTGACCTCGTGATCCGCCCGTCTCAGCCTCCCAAAGTGCTGGGATTACAGGCTTGAGCCACCGCGCCCGGCCACCTTCTCTTCTTTATAAGGGCACTACCATCAACCCATTTATTGAAGACCAAATTCTGGAAGTCATCCTCAGAATTATTTTTCTTTAACAGCTATCTACTACCATATCCCATGAGTTCAAATTCCTTAATAACCTTTACATCCATTCATTTCTTACCATTTCCCCATATATAAGCTTAGTCCATGCAACTAACATTTTATACTTGCTCAACCACAATACTATTTCAACTACTTACCCTACTTATATATTTGTTCCCTTCAGTTTCTTGTTCATACCGTACTCAGAATCATCCCTTCATAATAAAGATGTGCTCTAGTCAATTTAGTCTCTACCACAAATCTCCCTCGGTTTCTTCTCATTATATTTCACGTGAAATCTGAACTTTCAACCATGTGATATAGTCCCAGCCTGTTTCTCCAACTTAAATCCACTCCCTGCCACACCCTTGTTCTCACCATGCCACAACACTTTGTTAATATCTTGGGGTCCTTGAGTATAGTGTTCCTGCTCTGTGCAATGTTCTTACCCACACTCTATACACTTTAATTCACATATACGAGACCTATTCATCCTTCAAATTTTAGATTATCAGCCATTTATTTTTCACTGGCTGCTCAAGAACTGCCTCCATATTTTGTACTATTGCAAATGAATCTTGTCTGTAGAACTTACGTTAACTCATATTAATTAATTATGCAATTGATGCTTGTTGTACCTTCTTGATTAAAATATGTTGGAAAACTGTGTTAGTCCATTCTTGGACTGTTATAAATAAATACCTGACAGTGGGTAATTTATACAGAAAAGAGGTTTAATTGTCTCATGATTTTGCAGGCTGTACAGGAAGCATGGCTGGGGAGGTCTCAGAAAACTTACATTCATGGCCGAAAGTGAAAGGAAAGTAGGTGTGTCTTATATGGCCACAGCAGGAGGAAGAGGTAGGGGAAGGTGCCACAAACTTTTATTTATTTATTTATTTATTTATTTGTTTATTTATTTTGAGATGGAGTCTTGCTCTGTCACCCAGGCTGGTGTGCAGTGGCATGATCTCAGCTCACTGCAACCTCCACCTCCCAGGTTCAAGCGATTCTCCTGCCTCAGCCTCCCATGTAGCTGGGACTACAGGCGGGAGCCACCATGCCTGGCTAATTTTTTGCATTTTTAGTAGAGACAGGGTTTCACCATGTTGGTCAGGCTGGTCTAGAACTCCTGACCTTGTGATCCACCTACCTCAGCCTCCCAAAGTGCTGGGATTACAGGCATGAGCTAGCACACCCAGCCACCACAAACTTTTAAACAAACAAATCTTGTGAGCAATCACTATGATGAGGGTAGCATGGAGGGGGAAATCTGTCCCCATGATTCAATCACCTTCCACTGGGCCCCACCTTCAACATTGGAGATTATAATTTGACATGAGATTTGGGCAGGAACACAGACCCAAACCATACTACAAACAGAAGTTACATTATGTATTACTTATTCCCATTGCCTTAAAGTGTTCTTGGCCAGTGAAGTTCAATAACTATTTAATGAATGAATGAATGAACTAAAGACCACAGGAAGTCATCAGGAGACTGAGTGTGTCCTGAGGAGGTCCTGAATATGTCTCCAATTTTCTGGGTAACATTGTAAAATTACTCCCACAATCATTTAATTAGGTCAATTGTATACTTTCGCTGGGGCATAATCATGAATTTGAGGTCTGAAAATACAAGGGATAATGTGAAGAAAAATCTCCCTCTCCAAATCTGCTAACATACCTGCTTCTTTTTTTTTTTTTTTTTTTTTTTTGAGATGGAGTCTCGCTCTGTCACCCAGGCTGGAGTGCAATGGTGCAATCTTGGCTCACTGCAAGCTCTGCCTCCTGGGTTCACGCCATTCTCCTGCCTCAGCTTCCCGAATAGCTGGTACTATAGGCACCAGCCACCGTGCCCGGCTAATTTTTTGTATTTTTAGTAGAGACGGGGTTTCACCTTGTTGGCCAGGCTGGTCTCGAACTCCTGACCTTGTGATCTGCCCATCTC
Organism: Rhinopithecus roxellana; assembly: GCF_007565055.1. Lineage (NCBI taxonomy): Eukaryota > Metazoa > Chordata > Mammalia > Primates > Cercopithecidae > Rhinopithecus > Rhinopithecus roxellana. Next base: position 26,252,108 of record NC_044564.1, read on the forward strand.
AACCTTCCAAAGTGCTGGGATTACAGGCATGAGTCACCGCGCCCGGACCATACCTGCTTCTCTACTCACACATTATTTTGTTTTCAGTTATTATAGATAAGCTGTCCATGTTTCTATCTCAAGTCTACCCTTTCCGTCTTATACACCCAAGGATATTACTTCCTCATTGTCAGTTTTTTTTCTGTCTACTGGACCATTCCCATAAACATACAGACAAGTTTTATGTACGGTGTTTTTTTGTTTTTTGTTTTTGTTTTTTTTTTTCCTCACAGGAACAACAAAAACAGCAGCAACAACAAAATCCAAAAAACCTTTCTTCCCATTATATGCTATTCAATTCCTGCTGCACTTCTCAATTACCATAAAAAAGAAAAAGAAAACATCCTCAAGAATCTTCTATACTGGCTTGCCCCACCTCCTAATTTCATAGTTTTTCTTAAACTATTCTACTAAAATTTTATCCACCAGAAGTTGCCACAGTTATTCTTATCAAGGTTACCAGTGATCTCTGCTATGTTAAATGCAACGGTAATTTCTCTTTGTTACCAGGACATAGTTGATCATGCTCTCTTCTTGATATCCATTTTCCCTTTGCATTTTGAATTATTGCTTTCTCTGGGTTTTCTATCTGTCTCACCGGGGATTTCTTTTTTAGTTTTCCCCACTGAATCCTGCTTGTCATCATATTTAGTAAATATTGGAGTTCTCCACGGCTTAAGTCCTTAGATATTTTCTCTGCTCTTTTTACCTAACTATGCAATTGATTGTGTTTTATAAACCCATTAAATGCCATATATATATATATGTATATATATATATATATTCTTTTTTTTTTGAGACGGAATTTTGTTCTTGTTGCCCAGGCTGGAGTGCAATGGTGTAATCTCGGCTCACCTGCAACCTCTGCCTCCCGGTTTCAAGTGATTCCCCTGCCTCAGCCTCCCGAGTAGCTGGAATTACAGGCATGCGCCACCATGCCCGGTTAATTTTGTATTTTTAGTAGAGCCAGGGTTTCTCCATGTTGGTCAGGGTGGTCTCAAACTCCCAAACTCAGGTGATCTGCCCACCTTGGCTTCCCAGAGTGCTGGGATTACAGGCATGAGCCACCGTGCCCAGCCTAAATGCCTTCTATATTCTGTCAGCTTCCAAATGTATATGTCTAATTCCAATGTTTCTCATGAACTCTTTCTATTATATCCAAGAACCTCTTCTACCTACATTTAGATGTCAGATAGCTATCTCACAATTAGCATGACCAAAACCAAACTCTTGATTTTCTCTCCCAATTCTGTTACTCCACATGTGTAATATCAGTAAAGTACTCATTCTTTCAATTGGCCAAGCTCCAAATCTTAATGTCACATTTGACTCATTTTTCCTTTTTCTTGTTATCTCTCAGTTCTACTCTCAGTTTATGCACAACACAACTATTTCTTCCCAATTTGACCACCACTACCCAATAGACTCCTAATAGGTCTCCATGATTCCACTTTGACCCCAATCTCTATTTCAACAGAGCAGCCTTAGTGATACTTTTGGAAAATAACTCAGATCACAATGGCTCAAAACTATTTCATTAGCAACAAAGTTCAAAATATTTCGGTTGGCCTTAAATAGATCTGTGACCTCAAAATGGATGACCTTTCTGGTCTTATTTTGGACCCCCCTTGTTCTCATTCAGCATACTCCAGCTACACTAGCATCCATGTGATGCCTCAGATAGGTTATAGTTTCTTCCACCTCAAGGCCTGTGTACTTACCTTTGTTTATCCTAGAATGCACTCTTCTAGGTATCTACATGATCTTCCTCTTTACTTCCTTAAGGTTCCTGATCAAATGGATTTTTAGAGAAATCTCCTATGACCACAAATATATATTTTTTGTATCTATTCTGCCCACCATTGTGTCAGACACTATGTCAGCACTTCAAATTTACTGATTTCATCATTCTCTACCCCTTAATTGTGCAATCTTTTTATTTTATTTCTTTTTACTACTGTTGGACATACGCAAATTTTTTCTACATTGTAAAGTAATCTTCTGCGGTATAAATAAGAAGACATTCATTCTATTCAGGCTTTGCTTATCTTACAGGTCCATCTTGGACTAGTGGCAAATGGAAAGGCTCTGTTTATGATAGTCGCTCAAGGTCCCAGAAAAACAAGCATCCATCACTGGAATATCATCAATTATTGTCTCAAAAAAGACCTCTGACCCAACTCAGCCTGACAATGGTCATAAATATCTCCTAATGTGTTTATTGGCTTCATTGGTTATATTTATTTTTTCTTCTGTGAAATGCCTACTTATGCTTCTTGCCCTTTTTCTATTAGATTTGCCCACTTTTAATAATGAGTAGAAATTATTTATATGTTCTTGAGCTTAATATTTTATTAGTTACATATATTGCAAATTATCTCTTATCTGTTTCTCTAATCTTTTCATTTGGTTCAAGATACGTGTTGAAAAAAGGAAAAGTTTTTAGTTTTATTAGAACTCAAATGATCACCCTTTTCTTATATAGCTAGGGCTTTTTGTAACTTGTTTATGAAAAGACTTTGCCTAGCCCATATTCTAAGAGATAATCGTCTATAGTTTTTCCAAACATTTTACAATGTAGGTTTTGAAATTTAAGCTGTTTATCTGTCTCAATTTGATATTTGTATATAAAGTGACAGAGAGGCCCAATATTTTTATTTTATACAAGAATAATTATTTTATTAGGTTCCATTTTGGGAATAATTCCTTTTCTCTCCACTGATCTGACATGCCACACTTACATTGGCATTTCACATATCTGTAAATCTGTTTTAAAACAGTCCATTGTATTGGTGGTCAATTTGCCTTTCTATTTCTAAATATTGTTTTAAATAATATAAGAAGTCTTGATATCTAGAAGAATAAATTTTTCCTTAACTTTTTCTTGGCTTTTTAAAATTCCCATGGAGTCTTCAAAAACTTTTGTTAGACTCTTTCCAAGATATATGTTTTAATACCCTCCAATCAGATATAAATAGTTTATTTTCTATGTTTGTAAGTAGTATTTTGGGAAGACAAGTACATCTTAAAGTTATTCTTAGTGTTTATCTACCTTGCTAAATGCTTTTCATAATTAAATTGATGCATTTGTAGAATTAATTTTGTATCTAATCATAGCATCTGCAAATAGAGATCTCTTTCTCTCTTTTTCCCAGTCCTTATGTCTGTAATTTATTTTCTTGACTCATCGCATGGGTTAGAACCTCCATTACGATCATTAATGGAGTGAATAAAAATATTTACACCAGCATTTTTAGATATGCCAGAAGCTCTGGTCAAAGATACACGATCAAATAGAAGTTCAGAGCTTGCAGAAAAGACAGAAAGAGAGAGAATCTCGTTAGAATGTACTTATTAAGGCAAGTCTTCATGGGAAGAGGCAAAAGATGATGTGCTATACAATGGTGTTAACCTTGGGTCAGAGTAACATCATCCACTAGTAAAATATAGCTTAGTAAAAGCCCTGCACTCTGATCAATCAGATCACCATCTCTTTCTTTCTTTGGAGGAGGAACTAATCATTAGATGGACAGAGGTACCAAAGTTGAGAAGAGGCACAATAAGGTACACTCCACATGCAGAGTTTTTAAAAGTGTATTTTAAAGGCTTGAGAAATGAAAGTACTTGAGGATAATATATTAGTTTATTCTCCAGCTGATATCTCTATGAGATATTCTGAAGTTCAGGACAGCCTATTTCATATCTCAGAAGAAGTGACACTCCATGGCCTACTGTTATTTTATGGGGCCATTCTGAAGGTCCTGCAGGCTGATCTAGAGACCTAGACTGAAAGCATCTGTTCGTTCTAAGTGCAGGGCAGAGCCACAGGATTGATGTTGTCTTTTATAGTGTTTCCAGCTTTGAGACAAGCTGTAAGACTTTTAATGGACTTAAAAGCTTGGCTCTGATAAAGTACCACTTAACACAAATTAACAGGACAGATGAATTATCTCAGAGAAACAGACTCTTACTTGGCATTTGATAGACTCAGAGGTTGAGAAACATGAACAGGGAACACTGAGGAGGAGAGGTCAGCTGAGATTAGACTCAAATCCAGTTGTTACCGTTTAACTTGTTACTCTAATAGTAGTTCACAGACACTCACTCAACAAACACTGTGATCCTACTGTAATCAAGGAGCACTTTTCAGCCACTGAAGGTTTATTCTTTGTCTTCGTGTTGGTTACAGGCTAGTAGGAGAGATGCGACATGTGTGTACATAACTGTATTCAACATTAAGAAGGTGCAAGTATTGGAGAAGGATTCTGGGAATATGGAAAAGGAAGCATCAGGAATCTGTCTCCCTACCTAGACAATAATTGCACTGGCAGAATCAGTCTTAGGAAACTATTTGGGAACTCTGGAAGCTATCAAAGGCTTCCAACTTCAAAGAGAAGGCATGGAAGTAAAGTGCGGTTAATTTGAGTACATTTCAGCAATTAACACAGTGGTAGTTACTCATCTCCCTCCCCAAGACCCAAGGTAGATGGCTTTACATGTGTTACTGGAACAATCTGCACATAGCCTGTGGGAGTCAGGGTGGGCAAAAAAGACCTTGTCATACAAATATGAGGGATCTATGTTCTGATTGCTGCTTTTGACCAAAAGGTACAGATAAAGAGGTGAATGGCCACAATTGTTACACCTCCCCTTATTATTGCAAGACTCTCCCAATCCAGCTGAAGTAACTTCCTGGGGATTTAAATGGTCACTGCCCTTCTCTCCTTTTATTTTTCTGTTTTTTTTTTGTTGTTGTTGTTGTTGTTTATTTGTTTTTTGTTTTTGTTTTTGTCTTTGTTTTGAGAGCCACACATTAAAGACCAGGGCATTCAAAAACTATTGCTTATATGGGAAAAATTAGGAAGTAACCAGTCATGCCCAGGGAAATGTGTAGGCTCAGAAGAGACCTGAGAAGACTTTAAGTTCACATGTCAGAATAATCCTTGGCCCAGAGACAGCATACAACAGTAAAAACAATAAAAATAAATATATGAAAACCATAGCACCACCCCCAAATATCTGAAATCTGAATTTCAGAGTTACCATATCATTAGACTCAAATGTCCACTTTTCAACAAAAAGTCTCAAGACATACGGAGAAACAGGAAAGTATGGCCCATCAAAAGAAAAAAAAAAAAAGAAATTAACAGAAATCGTTTCTGAACAAGGCCTGATGACACATCTACTAGGAAAAAAGCTTTTAAAGGAATAGTTTTTCTTTTTTTAAAAAAATTTTTTTTAGCTATTGTAAAAGAGGTTGAGTTCTTGATTTGATTCTCCTCTTGGTCACTTTTGGTGTATAAGAGAGCTACTGTTGTGTACATTAATTTTGTATCTGGAAACTTTGCTGAATTCTTTTATCAGTTCTAGGAGCTTTCTGGAGGGATCCTTAGGGTTTTCAAGGTAAACGATCATATCATCAGCAAACAGTGACCATTTTGAATTCCTCTTTACCAATTTGGATGCCCTTCATTTGTTTCTCTTGAGTAATTGCCATGGCTAGGACTTCCAGTACTATGTTGAAGAGGAGTGGTGAGACTGGGCATCCTTGTCTTGTTCCAGTTCTCAAAGGCAAATAATACTTAGAAATATAACTAACCAAGGACTCAAAAGATCTCTACAAGGAAAACTACAAAACACAGCTGTTGGAAATCATAGACGACACAAACAAATGGAAACATCCCATGCTCATGAATGGGTAGAATTAATATTGTGAAAATGACCATACTGCCAAAAGCAGTCTACAAATTTAGTGCAATTCCTATCAGAATACCACCATCATTCTTCACAGAATTAGGAAAAGCAATCTAAAATTCATATAGAACCAAAAACGAGCCTGCATAGCCAAAGCAAGACTAAGCAAAAAGAACAAATCTTGAGGCATCACACTATCTGATTCCAAGCTATACTATAAGGCCATAGTCACCAAAACAGTGTGGTACTGGTACAAAAATAGGCATATAGACCAATGGAACAGAATAGAGAACCCAGAAATAAACACAAATACTTGCAGCCAACAGATCTTCAACAAAACAAACAAAAACATAAAGTGGGGAAAGAGCACCCTTTTCAACAAATGGTGCTGGGATAATTGGCTAGCCACATGTAGGAGAATGAAACTGGATCCTTGTCTCTCATTTTATATAAAAATCAACTCAAGATGGATTAAGGACTTAAACCTAAGACCTAAAACTATAAAAATTCTGGAAGATAATATTGGAAAAACCCTTATCGAAATTGACTTAGGCAAGGATTTCATGACCAAGAACCCCAAAGCAAATGCAATCAAAAGAAAGATAAATCGCTGGGATCCAATTAAACTAAGGAGCTTTGCATGGCAAAAGGAATAGTCAGCAGAGTAAACAGACAATCCACTGAGTGGGAGAAAATCTTCACAATCTATACATCTGACAAAGTACTAATATCCAGAATCTACAATGAACTCAAACAAATCAATAAGCATAAAACAAACAATCTCATCAAAATGTGGGCTAAGGACATGAACAGACAATTCTCAAAAGAAGATATACAAATGGCCAAGAAACATAGGAAAAAATAGTCACCATCACTAACGATCAGGGAAATGCAAATCAAAACTACAATGGGATACCACCTCACCCCTCCAAGAATGGCCATAATCAAAAAATCAAAAAACAGTAGATGTTAGCATGGATGCGGTGAACAGGGAACACTTTCACGCTGCTGGTGTGAATGTGAACTGGTACAGCTGCTATGAAAAACGGCATGGAGATTATTTGAAGAACAAAAAGTAGAACCACCATTTGATCCAGCAATCCCACTACTGGGTACCTACTCAGAGGAAAATAAGTCATTATTTGAAAAAGATACTTGCACACACGTTTATGGCAGCACAACTCACAATTGTAAAATCATGGAACCAACCAAATGTCTATCAATCAACAAGTAGATAAAGAAACTGTGGTGTATATATACAATAGATTACTACACAGCCATAAAAAGGAATGAATTAACAGCATTTGCAGTGACCTGGATGAGACTGGAGACTGTTATTCTAAGTGAAGTAACTCAGGAATGGAAAACCAAATATCGTATGGTCTCACTGATATGTGGGAGTTAAGCTATGAGGATGGGAAGGCATAAGACTGCACTCCAGCCTGGGAGACAGAGCAATACTCCGTCTCAAAAAAAAAAAAAGAAAAAAGAAAAAAAGAAAAAAGAAAAAGAAAAAATAGTGCAATGGACTTTGGGGACTCGGAGGGGAAGAGTGGGAAAGGGCGAGGGATAGAAGACTACAAATATGGTGCAGGGTATACTGGTCTGTATACCAAAATCTCACAAATCACCACTAAAGGACTTATTCATATAACCAAATACCACCTGTACCCCAATAACTTATGGAGAAGAAATAAAATGATAGCACTAAAGATGCACAAATAGCTAAAGAAAAATACAGAAAAAGTAAAGAAAATGATGACTGAACAAAATGGAAATAGAAAGAAAGAAAGAAAGAAAAGAAAAGAAAGAAAGAGTGAAGGGAAGGGAAGGGAAGGGAAGGGGAGGGGAGGGGAGGGGAGGGGAGGGAAGGAGGGAGGGAGGGAGGGAGGAAGGAAGGAAGGAAGGAAGGAAGGAAGGAAGGAAGGAAGGAAGGAAGGAAGGAAAAGAAATTGGATCCTTATCTAACATCAGATACAAAATTAACTCAAAATGGATCAAAGACCTAAGTGTATGACCTAAAATAACAAAACTTCTAAAATAAAACATAGGGCAAGCTCTTCACGACATTGACTTTGGCAATGATTTCCTGGATATGACACCAAAGGCACAAGCAACAAAAGAAAAGAAAAAAGGCCGGGCGCGGTGGCTCAAGCCTGTAATCCCAGCACTTTGGGAGGCCGAGACGGGCGGATCACAAGGTCAGGAGATCGAGACCATCCTGGCTAACACGGTGAAACTCCGTCTCTACTAAAAATACAAAAAAAATACTAGCCAGGCGAGGTGGCGGGCGCCTGTGGTCCCGGCTACTAGGGAGGCTGAGGCAGGAGAATGGCGTAAACCCGGGAGGCGGAGCTTGCAGTGAGCTGAGATCCGGCCACTGCGCTCCAGCCTGGGCGACAGAGCGAGACTCCGTCTCAAAAAAAAAAAAAAAAAAAAGAAAAAAAAAAAAAGGGCCGGGTGCGGTGGCTCAAGCCTGTAATCCCAGCACTTTGGGAGGCCGAGACGGGCGGATCACGAGGTCAGGAGATCGAGACCATCCTGGCTAACATGGTGAAACCCCGTCTCTACTAAAAATACAAAAAACTAGCCGGGCGAAGTGGCGGGCGCCTGTAGTCCCAGCTACTCGGGAGGCTGAGGCAGGAGAATGGCGTAAACCCGGGAGGCGGAGCTTGCAGTGAGCTGAGATCCGGCCACTGCACTCCAGGCTGGGCGGCAGAGCGAGACTCCGTCTCAAAAAAAAAAAAAAAAAAAAAAAAGAAAAAAGAGAAAGTGAAATTTATGAAAACGAAAAAAAAAAAAAAAAAATAGCAGCAGAGCAGAAAGACAACCCTCAGAATGGGGGAAAACATTTATAAATTTTATATCTGATAAGATATTGGTAGAGGAAGCATGAGGACTAATTGTATAATAGGTATACAGTTTCAGTTTTACGAAATGAAGAGATTTATGAAGGTAGATGGTGGTGATGGTTGCACAATATTATGAATGTATTTAATACTACTGAACCGTACACTTAAAATGCTTAAGATGGTAAATGTTATGTGTTTTTCACTACAATAAAATATTGAACAGAATATAAGTGGTAAGTATTGGGAGAAGGTTGTGTTAAGAGAAGAATCACATCAGTTTGGAAGGGTGGAAATCAGGGAAGTTTAGCTAGAAGGTAGAATTTGAGCGTTTCTTTGAAGGAGCCATAGGATTTAGAAAATTCCCAAATTTGGTCAAGCTAAAAGCAAGACACCTTTTAATATAGAGGCAAAGAGGTATGCTCCCCAAAGGCAGAGAGAAGAGAAAAGTCATTACATCTCTTGGGAAGGAGGTGATGGTGGTGGTGGTAGAAGGGGGATGAGTGGATCTAAAGAAGACTAAGAAAGAGTTTTAAAGGAAAGATCGTATACGACATAGTTTAGATTCAGGGAAAAAGGTGAGATCAAAACAGAACAGATGTATTGATTGTCAGTAGGAGGACAAGGGAAAGAAAATTAGAGAGGGAGGAAAGCTAGGTTACGCTGGCATCACTATAATTTTTCACAGGATAGGGTTTATGGTTTGAAAAAGGACTTTTATTCTGCAGTACACCTAAATAAACAATTTAAGTATGTTTTAAATTTCATGATTCAGAAATCGTTGTTTTAAAAAATGCAAGTAATACATAATTTTAACAAACGTGTCCCTTTGGAAGAAAATTTCCTGCTATTTCCCTCACTAACATGAGTTGATATACTAAACAGGGTTCTTTCTTTTCCTTTTAACTAGTCTTAAAATAGCTGTCTCTAATGCCCTGGGGTGGGCATCTGAGTCAAAGATAATTGAGCATGAGCAACAGTGACCTCACAATTGAAGTGTAAGGCGTGTTTTCCCAGCACACTGATGAGGCTGGGGAGAGTAAGATTGTGGTTGATTGTGGCGCAGGTGTTACTGAGCCTGATTAGTTTTAAAGTTGCACTGGCAGAAAGGGAAATTGAAAAAGATAAATGAAGTTAAGTAGAGTAAGAGAGTGAACTGGATGGACTAAGACTTGTAGGCTGGGCACTTTGGACAGCCTTTAGAGATTGATCACCTAGTCTGCTTAAGAGTTTTGGAGGACTCAGCACCAGAGATTAAATGACAAACTTAAAGTCACAGAGCCAGTTGACCACACACTGTAAACCAAGACCCCAGGTTACAGTCTCTCCCAGTTCAGCATTCTTTCCACTCCAGGTTTTATGAGAAGAATAGGGTGGGGAAAATAAGGCCTTTTCTGGAGGCATGGACTGTGATAGGTGTACAGTCAGGGCCGGCTTCATGGGCATTCACTTTGCACTGTTGCGTGTGAGATCCCACTTTCCAAAGAGCTTCATGCTGGGTTTGATGATCCATTGCCAATATCCTGAAATTCTTTATAATTCTGAAACAAGGGACCCCACATTTTTATTTTGCAATGAGCACTGAAAATTATGTCCCTGGTCCTGCTTGTCCTACCAATGTGCCCACGATGAATCCAGAATGCAAGCTAGTTATGAGATGGCTCTTGCACTTTGCTTGCCATGAATGATGCTCCATTCCCCTGCAGGTTAAGGAAATGATGCAAGTTAAGGAAGTGATGAGTCTTGATATCAATTAAAAAAGATTTGTAATATCTAATTTAAAATATCAAGGTATGGGATAGGCATTCATGGGTCAACATTATTTAGAAAAACCTTTGGGCTGAGGCACCAATGATTCTCATCACTGAAACAAAGTAAATTTCTGAGCCTTTGTTTCCTTTATTTGTTATTTTATAGAAGAGATAATTTAAAAAAGCAGTGTAAAGTAAAACTTTACCAGTTGCAATGATAGCAATACATATTGTAAGTCGCAGTATAAAATTGTGATTTAAGACAGCTCGTTGCTAAGATTTCTGTGGCATTAAGAAGGTGGGTGGGTAATATAGTTATTAAGGATACACAACTTGTCAAAAAATCAGAGTTATTATCCAGTCTGTGCCATATAATAGCTGTGACCATGAATTAATGACCTACCTAAGCAGTCTGAGTCTTTCTTAGTTTACTCACCTGTAAAATGGGGATAGAACTAACTACCCGAGCAAGGTTATTTTAGGAAGAAATGAGTTAGTGTATATAAGTACATGGCGTGGTCCCATCTCATAGTGGAAACCTATGAAATAATAGTCATACTATTAATAGTAAACTGACACCTTTGATCTTAATTCCTCTCCCAAGTACTGGAATCCAGGTCCCTTCATTCAGTAGGCTTGTTCTTGGCCTCTGAAATATTTCTCAGATTTTCAAAGGATTGGTAACTATTTTGAGTAGGGGATGGAGAGATAAGAGGAAGCATTTGTTTCCACCAAGTGGGAGCCATCCTCTTCTCCTATCCAGGATTTTGCCCAGCAAGACCTGCTATGCATATTCACAGCATCCAACAGCTTGTTCTGTCATGCCCAAAAGATGAGTTATTGCACAGGCCTCCGACTTTCCACTCACAAGCTGTCTATTCCTATACCAAAGCCTGACTGGGACTGTGGCAGGAGGTATAGGGGGATGTTTAGGGTTGGGAGGAAGCTGGGATAGAAACAGATGGCGGTTTGGCAGAGTGATTAAAACGCTAGATATCTGTTTTAATGAATTGCCTACCCAGCAGAAAAAACACTGCAATAGTGAGTCTCAGTCTTCTCTGTCAGTGATTGCAGTCTTATTTACAGAGTGTATTTGCTGCTGGTAAAGCCATGCATTTGCCACTGTCCCCTGGAATGTCATGGGGTGAAGAATGATAAGGGCAGAGAGGAAACACTTAGATAAGCAAGAAGAAATAGATTGCTCAACTTCTTCCCAAGTTCGTACCAATATGGAAGCTTCACCAAGCAGTCAAATTTTTCTGTGTGATCTTTGGTGAGTCACTTAACCTCTCTGGGCTTTCTTTCCTCTGTTAGGAAAATGCAGCTGGAAATCTGGTCTCCTAGCTATGTCATCTTTAAATTAATGATGAAGAGGTGAGGTTCAGATCATAATTCACTTTTGAAGAAATATAGTATGGTAACTATTAAACCCTGTTATAAAATGACCAGTAGGAAACCAAAACAATCCGATATGTAACTGTTGACCTTCAGAATCAAAATGATTTTTTATGCATTGAGGAGCTAATATTTCCACCTGTGAATTAGGAACTATTATGTGTAATAATGATTTAATGTCCTCCACTTAGCAGGAGGACAAGAAGAAACCCGCTGACATTTCCCTGCCTGCAAAAGCTAATTTGGAGTTGTATATTAATTAACTGTATCGATGCAGAACAAACCAATCAGAATTAGGAATATCAGGTTAATGCTACTCTTCCTTATTTGGTGGCTGAGGTAATTCTCTCTGGATTTGAGCATTTCTAACTCTTTATTTTACAGGCACACTAACCTTGGAATAATCATGTTGTCAGTAAACACAGTTTTTCATATTCCCTACATCTCTTTTATAAATCTGAGCTTCTTTATCTGTGAAATGGGAATTGCTGAACATATCACAAGATTATTGGAAATCAAGTGTAATGGGTGTGAAAGTACTTGGTAAATTATGAAACACCATGACAATGTTATGTAGTCATTTTATTATAATTACCTAGTTTTTAAAAACAAATTTCGAAAGAGATTGGAGCAAAGGACTAAGTTACCGTGTTAATATTTGAAGGTACGTTTTAAACATGACTTCATAACAAAGCAGAAAAACACAAACATCATATGATAAATGAATAAATCAATCTTCTAAATGGCAGTATTGTGACACCTGGGGAGTCTTGGTCTATTGTGAGGAATATTACAATGATTGCCCTAACAATAATAATTAAAGTACAAAAGTTTGTAAAAATTTACTTTTTACCATTACTTAGATCAGAGTTTATACACTATTTTGTCATTCACGTGAATTCCAATATGCTTTCTTGTGTGGGTGAGAAAGCAGCAGGTTCATAGCTACTTGGGTGGCAATTTCACATAACCTTGAGTAAGACCTCAAGAATGTGTTGAATGTTAACATTAAAAACACATGATGTAGTCAGTTAAGTGAGTTATATAACTTTGAAGATGATTATTTTTAATTATAGCATTATAAAATTCTAATGGGTCTATTAGACTGATAGGATTTGTCTGAACATAGTTTTGATGTCATCCTTTGCACAACAATAGCTTGAGAAGAAAGGTAAATTTTAGCCCAGAAATCATGATAGCCCTAAGTCACAATTGATATTGAGAATACTGTCTTGACAGTTCAATATTTAGACAGATAAGCTTCACAAAGTTTCCTAAAAACAAAACAGAATACTTAAACCAAATGACTATAAACCATGCTTTTATTACTTCCCTTTTAGCTGCATGGCCTAAAGATTCTCAGCAAACTATCACAAAAACAGAAAACCAAATACCGCATGTTCTCACTCATAGGTGGGAATTGAACAATGAGATCACTTGGACACAGGAAGGGGAGCATCACACACTGGGTCCTATTGTAGGGAGAGGGGAGGGAGGAGGAATAGCATTAGGAGATATACCTAATGTAAATAACGAGTTGATGGGTGCAGCACACCAACATGGCACATGTATACATATGTAACAAACCTGCACATTGTGCACATGTACCCTAGAACTTAAAGTATAATTAAAAAAAAAGAAAATATAGTTAACTCTTAGAGGTAATATTTATGTTAGCATGTAATGGGTTTGTTGTTATGTTTAAATGAATAAATGTTTTACATACTGCTCAAAAAAAAGTTACTTATTTACTATCTCTAAGCTTTGGTACTCTCAGTTATAAAAGATAGAGTATATAAACCAATAAGCAAGGCTTTGGTGCAAGTTAAATATTAGAAAATGGAACATTTCCAAAATGTGATGGAGTACTACTATTAACACCAATGATGTCATTATGTTTTTCAGTAATGTCCTTTCATAAACTGGGTTTAGCTGAGCAAGGCTTGTGACTGGACGTTGCAGGAAAACTGACTTTGGTAGTCACCTTACCAGATGCGGGGGGTGACAATTTAGAGTAAGGATAGGTTTTCTAGTGCTGGCTCCTTAGAGGTAGAATTCAACGTGTGTTTGTAGGCATTTCTTATTTTAGGTAACTCTCATTGTTTTCAAAGCGCAGGTGCTCTCATAAGTTCTGTTAAGTAATACTTTATTAACTCTCTGCCAGTCACTCCAGGAAGAGGAGTGGAGTGGAAAAGGAAGTTGAAGAACTCTGACCTATTGTAGGTGTTGTTGACAATGTGCTCTGTCTGTGTCCTTCTCAGCCTCAAGTGGAGGGAATTTTGTTGAACTAGTATCAACTCCATTGTAATAAATCATCTGCCTGGGTCCTAAAACTTTTTCCCAGACATTTGCCCAACCAGATAATCATTCCCTCTTCTGCGACGTACTTCTAATACCTACTTGTTATAATAGCCTGTTGACATGTTTATGACTATTTTCTCTATTAGACTATAAGCTCTTTAAGGCAGGAGCCACAATTTAATATCTTATCCAGCAGTATCTACTATAGTACATGTGATGTAATGGATACCCAAAGCTTATTTGGATAATGTAAATTGATATGATTAACCATTTTTGAGCTGTCAACCAAAGGTCCCTGCTATTCTGGGGCAGAGATACATGGGAGATTTAATTGGGGTAATTCAAACATTTAATATTGCCTCAATGTGTCTTGATAGCCTTAAACTGAACATAAGATCAGCTTGTTCTAGCTATAGATTTAAAAATTAATTAAAATCATTTTCCACTTTTTCAGGAAGAGAAACGTAATATTGCAAGTTGTGAGTTCAAAGCAATGTTCAGTAAGTATAAGTCAGAGAAAGCCTTGACATAAGCGTAACAGGTATGTAAATATCTGTCAATAATATTTGTTACCAATTTAGAGGTTATAAAGAGAATTATTTTTCAAAAGAGCTGCCCAGGTCAAATTTGTTTGTGAGACCAAGCAAAGTCTTACCTTCTCTAAACATTTTTACTGCTAAATCAATATTTTCAAGTAATAGACTAAGGATCTTTACAAATCAAACTTAATTATGAGAAAAATTAAGGCTAGCCTGAGTAAGTAATATGCCCATAACATTGATGCTATTGACTCACAGAGGTAACTGTGTGTGTGTGTGTGTGTGTGTGTGTGTGTGTGTGTACTATGTTAGAAAAGGTGCAACCTCTAGATAAAATAAACTAGGAAGATTTATAATTTCTTTGTATAAGCAATACAGCTGATACATAGAAATATTGCTGTGGGTCTAGTGTGATGCTCTTCTCAATTACATTCCTGAAAATTGTAAAAATAAGTATTTCTTTGGGAAGTGGGGTCTCACTCTGTTGCCCAGGCTGGGGTGCAATAGAGTGATTTTGGCTTATTTTAGGTTTGACCTTCTGGGCTCAAGCGATCCTCCCACCCTAGCCTCCTGAGTAACAGACACTACTGGCACATACCACCACACTCAGTCAGCTTTTGTATTTTCTCTTCTTTTTTTTGGAGATGGAGGTCTTACTATGTTGCCCAGGCTCATCTTGAACTTCTGGACTCAAGTGATCTTCCTGCCTCAGTCTCCCAAACTACTGGGACTACAGGTATGAGCTACTACGCCTGGTTGTAAAAACAAGTTTTGAAAATGCAGCATGTGGTTACTCCTTCTTTTTTTTTTTTTTTTTTTTTTTTTTGAGATGGAATCTTGCTCTTGTCGCCCAGGCTGGAGTGCAGTGGCACAATTTTGGTTCAGCCTCTGCCTCCCAGGTTCAAGCGATTCTCCTGCCTCAGCCTCGCGAGTAACTGGGATTACAGGCTCCCACCACCATGCCCGGCTAATTTTTGTATTTTTAGTAAAGACGGGGTTTCGCCATCTTGGCTGGGTTAGTCTCAACTCCTGACCTCATGATCTGCCTGCCTTGGCCTCCCAAAGTGCTGGGGTTACAGGCATGAGCCACTGCACCCGGCCTTGTGGTTACTATTTCTTGAAGAGACACAGTGCAATACCCTCCAGGGTGCTAGCTATATGAGTGTAGAGACCATCTGCATTTTATCTTTACGACCTATAACAGTACTTGGTATGTAATTGCAACTCAATACATATTTGTGGAAAGAACAAAAACGTAGATTAAGACTGTTGCATTCTGTGACCATAAACTTGCCCACTTATCCACTGAACCAAAACTTAATTATCTTCCAAGGCCCAGATCCAAAATTGCATTTCCTCTGTTAGCACAGTAGGAGGAACCAATAAATATCTTCCTCATGACAGAAAGAATAATAAAAATGATTATGAATGCCATTTATTGAGCCACCAATATGCCAATCTTTCTAAACAGTCACTCTAATTCTTACAACATCCTTTGACGCAGACTTGGTTGCCTCGTTCCCTAATTGAAGAAAAAGGGGGCCACAAAAGTAAATAATATGCCCAATTCACAGAGCTAATAATTGACAGATCCAGTATTAAAAAAATGGGTTTCTCTGCTTCCAGACAGTGTTCTTCCAACTATGCCAAGCTGCTTCCCACACTTGAAAAAAGCACTGTAATATCCTAATTTAAATAGGCATCGTTTGCATTATTGAGCAGCTGTGTGATGCTCCAAATTGACTTGTCTTCCAAACTGCATGGAAAATAATATCTAATCCATATTAATTATAAATACATAACCCTGTGTTTCAAGTACTGGGTAGTTGATGAGTATTGCTGAGCTAAATTTTTAATAAGTGATAAAGGTTAAAATCTTTAGCAGACTGGGGGTGGTGACTCATGCCTATAATCCCAGCGCTTTGGGAGGCTGAGGCAGGCAGATGACTTGATGTCAGGAGTTCAAGACCAGCCTGGCCAACACAGTGAAACCCCGTCTCTACTAAAAAAAAAACAAAAATTAGCCAGGCATGGTGGCGGGCACCTGTAATCCTAGCTGCTTGGGAGGCTGAGGCACAGGTTGCACTGAGCTGAGATCATGCCACTATACTCCAGCCTGGGTGGCAGAGCGAGACTCCATCTCAAAAAACAAACAAACAAAAAGCCTTTAGCAGGCAGTCACAGCTCAGAAAAAAAAAAGCCCAATATTAGTACTGCAGTATTTTAAACCTTGAAAGGACCTTAGAAATATTTAGTATGGTATTTCATAATGAGAGTGCTTTTGTACTTTGGACAAGAGTTGTACAGGGCTAGAAAGGGCTCAATATTTTGCCTCTTTGTCTTCCCGCTACTCAAGGCCAAAGGCACTCCTGTCATTAAGGCAATCAGAAATGTCTCTCCATATTAAAACAAAACAAAACAAAATTATAAAAACACAAAAAAACAAAAAAAATCCCTCTCTCATGCATTTGAAAAGACTCCACTGGGAGGCTACCATCACATAAGGACTGCTGATTGTCCAAATCCATCTTGTGTGGAGTGTGTAGGTGTAGAGATAGTGGGTGCTCTACTCAAGATCACACAGTAAGTAAAGTGAGGAGCAGAGCCAGGAGTGTTCTATTTAGTGATAATAACATCTACCATTTACTAAGAACTTTAGTTCCAGACCCTATACTAAGGGATTCACATTACTATCTTCTTTGTTCCTCATGATAACACAGTACACGCATATTACACGGCAGAGTGATTTAGAGCATAAGCCCTGGAGTTAGATGGCCCAAATTTGAATATGATCTCCACCACTTACCAGCTGTGTAAACTTGAGTTACTTGATTTCTCTGTGTATTATTTTCTCTGTAAAATCAGGATAATAATAATGACAACCTCTTAGAGTTGTTACGAGGACTACATTAGTCAATCATAGGAAGTGACTAGACTAAAATCGAGCACAAAGTCAGTGTGCAGAACATCTGGTTTCTGATAAACATTTTATTGTTTTCCAGGCACTGTATTGGAAGTTACTGGCAATAGAAAAGCAGAGGAAAGATCTCCTTTAATCTGGAGTTTACATTCTTATTGTTTCTGCAAGAAACAATAAGAATGTATTTTCTTAGTTAAGTATCTAAGTGTTCACATAACATGGCAGGTGATTTTGAGCCAGCTGTTTTGATATGACAGCTATCAATAGTGGCTAGATATTTCATGGTGTATATGTACCACATTTTATTTATTCAATCTATCATTGATGGGCATTTAGGTTGATTCATTGTCTTTGCTACTGTGAATAGTGCTGCAATGAACATGTGCATGCGTGTGTCTTTATAATGGATTCATATTCCTTTTGGTTTATACCCAGTAATGGGATTGCTAGGTCAAATGGTATTTCTGTCTTTAGGTCTTTGAGGAATTACCACACTGTCTTCCACAATGGTGGAACTAATTTACACTCCCACCAATAGTGTAAAAGCATTCCTTTTTCTCTACAACCTCGCAGCATCTGTTATTTTTTTGACTTTTTTATAATAGCCATTCTGATTTTTGTGAGATGGTAACTCATTGTGGTTTGATTTGCATTTCTCTAATGATCAGTGATGTTGAACTTTTTCTTCATGTAATTGCTGGCTGCAATATGTCTTCTTTTGAAAAGTGTCTGTTCATGTCCTTTGCCTGCTTTTAAATGAGTTTTTTTCTTGTAAATTTCTTTAAGTTTCTTATAGAGGCTGGGTATTAGACCTTTGTCAAAAGCATAGTTTTCAAAAATTTTCTCCCATTCTGGAGGTTGTCTGTTTACTCTGTTGATAGTTTCTTCTGATGTGCACAAGCTCTTTAGCTTAATTAGATCCCATTTGTCAATTTTTGCTTTTATTGAAAACATATATGCCACGGAATACTATGTAGTCATAAGAAAAAATGAGATCATGTCTTTTGCTGGGACATGGATGGAGCTGGAGGTCATTAGCTTTTCCTTTTTTTTTTTTTTTTTAAGACAGAGTCTTGCTCTGTCCCTTGGGCTGGAATGCAGTAGTATAATCTCAGCTCACTGCAACCTCTGCCTCCTGGATTCAAGGGATTCTCCTGCCTCAGCCTCTGGAATAGCTGGGATTACAGGCGTGCGCCACAACACAAGGCTAATTTTCATATTTTTAGTAGAGACAGGGTTTCCCCATGTTGGCCAGGCTGGTCTCGAACTCCTGACCTCAAGTGATACACCTGCCTCGGCCTCCCAAAGTCAGGGATTACAGGCATGAACCACCATGCCCGGCAGAGGCCATTATCTTTATAAACTAAAACAAGATTAGAAAACCAAATACCACATGTTCTCAGTTATAAGTGGAAGCTAAACAATGACAACACATAGACATCTAGAGGGAAACAACACATACCGGGGCTTACTGGGGCACGGAGGGTGGTAGGAGGGAGAGAATCAGGAAAAGTAAGTAACTAATGAGTACCAGGCTTAATACCTGGGTGATGAAATAATCTGTACAACCAACCTCTCTGACACAAGTAGATCTATGTAACAAATCTGCACTTGTACCCTTGAACTTAAGATAAAAGTTAAAAAAAAAAAAAAAAAAAAAACCAGTGGCTAGAAGGTCAGAAAGGCTTTATAAAAGATAAGGAGCTAGAATTGTACTTGCCCCTAGAAATATAGACAAAAGTTATATTAATAAAAAACAGAAGATTGCACTGTATAAATAAGAACAAAAATATTTAAAATCAACGTATTGCGAGATGGAGGTATGTACAGATGTGTGTGAGAAAGAGAGCGAGCGAGCTAGTGTTGGTGTGGCCTCCGTCAAGGTAGGAAATATCCATAACAAAGAGCAAAGCATAATTGGAGGATGGAATACAAGCAAATGTTCAAATATACAACAGCTTTGGTGTTGACATAAGGGAATTTTGTTTCATCCCTAGAGGAAACAGCTTATTCATTCGTGGCCCTTTAACATAATCCCAAGAATAGTATGTGAAGAGTGAAACTAATCCCAAGATACCGAAGAGGCACTAATTGTTTTACGTATTGTAGCTGGTCATGTGAAGGTATGTTGAAAGTGTTAGAGTCCTTTGAATAAAAGAAATAAAATAAAAGAGCAATATTCAGCAGAGATGTGACAGAAAACCTGAAAAATTGAAGCAATGAGAAAAGAAAAGGAATTTGGATAGATTAGTCCTGAAAAATGAAGGCTTGGGGTAAAGGAGGTAGGGAAGGGGAAGTGAGGTGCTGGTGGATGACTCATAGCATTCAGCTTATATTCCTTTGTGCAGAGCACATTAGCACAGTGCCTGACACTATAGAATATACAGAAATGACACTGTGGTCTCTATTCTTACAATGTTTCTAGTCTTATAAAATCTATATAACGGATGTAAATCAATCACTTTTATAAGAGGTGGTAAGTATTCTGGTAGCATCATAAAAAGAAAAATTGCACCCAGCTGGAGGGAGTAGAGTGGGTCGTTTCCCCATTGAGGTTATAGAAACAGCACCATACTAGAATATATAAGATAGGCATTTATATCCTGATTCTGTCCTCCAGCAGGTCCTTCCATGGATATTGATTGGGCAGTATTTTCTTCTCTACAGGTCTGTGTGTGTGTGTGTGTGCCCACATAGGTATTGTTTTAAACTTGGTTTCATATCAGAATCCCACAGAGAGTTTTTAAATAGTACTAATATTGAGCCTTAACCCAGACTATTTAAATAAGAAATTGCTACAAGCTGGGTTGGGCATTGAGCCTTTAAAAACTTTCCCAGGTGATTCTATTCAGTTGCAGGTTTGAGAACTCCTTCGCTTTAGTTTGCTTCGAAGGATGGTGAGGGAGTTAGAGCAAATCAAGTTTAAAGTCACTTCAAATTTCGAAACTTTATCATTCCATTCATTTCATATTCTTATTTACACATTATCTCCTCCTTTTGCTGATGAAGAGACAGAGATCTAGACAGTGTATGTGACTTCCTCAAAAAGCAGGTAAGTCCCACAGTAAGAAAATGTCAGCATTTGCACCATGACCCTGTGCTTCTGCTTACCAACCCTGTGCCTTCCTCCCCATCACTTGGCCAGTCATCCTCTTAGATGAATTCTGAGATCGTTACCACCGGGAAGGGTTAGGTTAAAGGCTTAGGGCATTTGTGAACAATAATACAATTTGTCAACATTCTGGAATTGAATTTTGCATCAGTGACAGCAGTGTTAGAAGTAGCAGAGTGACAGCCTCGGCAGCAGTGTTTGATTCTACCGCTGACCCACTCTTTGACGTTTTTGCCCCTATTTGAAGAGGCATTCAGGTATAAGTCAACACAGCTGGGTCTCAGGGTGCACCTGAGTGGGAAAATGGCTTGCTGCTCCCCACACTGAACAGTGGAGGGAGACAGAACCCTGAATTTGCCCTAATGGGTTTTTTTGCCCACCAAGTGCTGGTTTTCATTTTCTCTGAAATATTGTTGTTGTTGTTTGAAAAACATCTATAAATGACCCTTACCTCAGAGTTACGGAGAACAGATTAAAAGTACTGCGGGAGAGATGTGGTGAGTGAGCTCAGACGAACATATTCAGGAAGGGAGGAGGAAAAAGGGGACCACACAGGCCAAAAAGTGAGTGTGGGGAGGTTTGTTTGTCCCCGTGCAAGGGGAAAGGAAGGACATGAATGAGGGAAATGAGTTGGGTGTTGACAAATATGTGGAAACATCTGACCTCAAGTTTTGGAGTTAAGAGTACAGTCTTTTCAGACCATTCAAAGTAATTCTGGCTTTTCTTTCTCTTTCTCTGGCTTTGCTCAATGAAATCCTTATAAAGTATGTACTAAAAACAGGGCTGTGAGTTTCAGGAGGGCACAGGCATGTCTGTTCACTTCTTTGTGACAAGGACCTAGCTCGGTGCCTGAACCATGGTAGATTCTCACCACCTGTTTGATTGTGATGAATTAACGGAGAACACTGCCTCATCGGCACAGGCAGCATCTCCTTAACAGTTTTCTCTTAAACCACCTTAGAATTTATGTGTTCCACCCTCAAAGGTAAGCAAATCATATTTGCCTATGTGATATCAGAGTTTAGCCACAGTCTGTTTAGTAGCTCGTGGTGTTAAGTGAGTTCTTCTATGGAGCTTTATGTTCTTAGAATTTGTTTGATGCTGATCTCTGTTTACTGTGCCTTTCATTCTCTATGATCTTGCAGATGGTGTTTTATCTAAAGAAATCACCTTTATTCCAGGCAAAAAATGGCTCCCAGATATATCGTCAGTGTTTCTGCCAGCTTGTGTTAATTTTCACAACCTCTGAACAACTGGCAAAATAATTGCTGATGTGGCAGCTGCTGTAATGCTCTCAGGTAATTCAAGTAATTTTCCACGTTATTGGTACATTGATGACATCGTTTAGAACTATAAACAGCATAAAATAGTGGATACATAGTATTCATTCATTCATTCAACAAGCAGTGATTGCCAGGTGCATCTTGACATTTAAACCCAGTTTTTTTTCCTTTACTAAAATTATTGCATTTTTAAAACATTAATTACAAAATATATAATGGTCACTAGTGGAGAATCTTTGAATAGTTAGGGGGAGGCTCTGCAGGAGACCAGGCTTATGTAGGTTTTGCTTGTTCATTGATTTGTTTTTGTTTTGTTTTGATTTATCCAGGAGAGAGCTGTGACTGAAAGTCAACATAGTCACATTTAGGAGAATAAATTCATTTTGAGTTAATGGAAACAGCATTCTCCCATTCTCCCTCACATAGAAGATCTTAGAAGTGTGTAAATAGCCCCTAGGTGGGTGTGTGTGGAGTCCCATTATCTGGAAAAGGTGATGAAATTAGACTCTGGATTTCAAGGCTTGGAAAAGCAATATAGCTAAAATCTTGGAGGTGTGGACCACTGAGAAAAAGGAGACAATAGTTCTTAGTTTGTGAGAGACAACAACATTAAGCAAATACAGCTTACTGTTATTGAGAGGTCCAGCTTTCTGAGGCATAGCCACATTTGAGAATGCAAGCAGCAAATATCAAGGTGGACAAATCTAAGAACTCAAGCCAGGGATGCCTATGGCTAGTTTTTGCACTAAGAGAGTGGAATGAGTTTTCCTTAAAGGCCCAAGAACCTATGGAGGTGCCTGGATCAGCAGGTGATTGACATCATAGGTGGAGCTGATTTTCTTTATGTTTACAAAACTATGGTAATGATAGTAACCAGCCCTAGCTGACTTCTGGTAAAGAAGCTAGACCTGCTTTTGGGCTGTGTTGTCCCCCAAATTTCTTACGTAGTTCGGAGAGAAGTGAGATGCTCCAAACATAAAATATGTGATTCCCTGGTGATGTGCCAGTAGGGCCCTATTTTATTTGAAAATTAAGAGAGATTTTTACACATTGGAGTTCTGAGTTTGCAGGAGAGTTCATCTTTAATGTATGCAAACTTCGGAGCAATTTAAGAAAAACTGCACTTGTCCTAGTCAGGGTGAGATCACATCTCTGCATCTCAGAGTTTTTAGAGTAATCCCAAGTATTACTAATTGGAATGAGTAATACTATAAGTATTTTTATAGTATAAGTCTCTGTATGTCCTCATCTTATCTCTCACTAACATGTTGTTGTCAATAAAGTTCCTCCCTATAAAACATTTTTACCCCTTGGCTTCCATAACAAAAAACTCTCTTGATTGCTATTCTTCCTTTCTTGGCTTTCTAGAGTCTATTTTCCATAGAATTGCACTGTGCTTTGTTTGGCTGCTACCCAACACTGAAGTTGGCTGTGTTCATCTGACTTAGTTTGGACAATGGAACTGGGTGGCAAGTGACTTATATAACTTCTAACCAGAAGCTTTCAGAGCCCTGACATATAGCTGTCAAAAATCCAGGTGGCAGTCCTTCCATTAAGCTGGATCTGAGTGAGGATGACCTGGAGCTGAGCCCTCAGCTGATGTCAGCTGGGCACAAAACATGAGTAAACATTGTTATTTGTCTTAACTGAGAGTTTTATATTGTTTACTACTAAAGCCTTCCCTACCCTGACTGATGTAGTGGGGTACTTAGAAACTGTGCTGCTGCAAAAAGCCCCTCATATATGTGACACGCCCTTAATGATTGGCTGACAGGCGGGAAACAAACTGATCAGAAGTTGGGAAGATCATATTTTCTATTTTTCAGAGAAACAGCATTCGGTGTAAAAAAAAAAAATTATCTGGGGTAAGTTGGGAAGAAAATTATGTAGCTTGTGAACTTGTGGCTGTAGGAGAAATAGCATGAGGGAATTTAGTCCTTCTGGTTCCATCTGGCAATGCACTAATAAAGAGATGATCTCAGAAATGTATTAGCCAGCTTGTAGATTGAAATGTAAGGGAATAGACAGAATTGATCAATCCAGGGACTGTAAAGAGTTAGAAAAGAAAGTTACTTCTCAATACCAACCAGTAAAGAATACAATTGAGAAGTCTCTTGAATGGCAAAGGCTGATTAAAACTCAAACTTGCAGCAAGGATAAAATTAGAGATACGACCTTTGCACCCACTGATACAACTCTGAAAGGAAATGTTTGAAAGTTAAAGGGCCAACAAATGAAGTTACACACAGTGAGTCCATACAACTGCATGCACAAAATGGCTTAAGGAAAAAATGTGTAACCTGAAGACGCTCAGGGTACCTACGATTAAGGGGGGTCGGGGGAAGGAAGAGAAGAAAGTACGGAGGTTAGAATACAAAGGAATAGGTCATATTTAAGAAGTGAAGAAATGTGTCTGAAAGTAAACTGTTTGTGTTGCTACTGGCACATGAAACTGGCTGGAATCAAATAGATTTCTTAAAAACTCAGTTTATGAAAGAGTTAATTGTACTAATCACGAGTCACAGAGCTGGATAACAGTTTCAAAATGTTGTTCTAATATAATATGTAAACTATCTGAGGAACACTGGAATGTTAAGCTTGAGAAAAGGAGGCTTAGGTAGGTTATAATGCATATTTCAGACATATTAAGAACTGAAATGTGAAGAAGACATTGTATGTAGAATTAGAATCTGGAGTCTATTTTCCAAAGAACAATGACCACTAGCACATTTTAACTCAATGTAAAAAGGCCATCAGTACTTTCCAGAAATTGATCAAGCTGTTATGAAAAAAATGAGCTATTTAGCATTGGTTTGGCCAAGCCAATGCTGGCTATCTGGCTTTGGCAGTTGGAGAGGAGTAATGCATGGCATAGCTCATTGGATAAAATTTCCACACAGTTATTTACACCTTTGCTTTATAGATACTTAACTAGCCAGGCACCAAGCTAAGTAATTTCAAAGATTATCGTATCTACAAATGCAAATATATGAGGTTCCTACTTATTTTATACAACTAGTAAAACTCAGAGCTAGAATATGAAACTAGACTTTTGAAATTTTCCAACTCATTGTATCTGTG
The DNA here is from genome assembly GCF_007565055.1 of Rhinopithecus roxellana. Lineage (NCBI taxonomy): Eukaryota > Metazoa > Chordata > Mammalia > Primates > Cercopithecidae > Rhinopithecus > Rhinopithecus roxellana. Next base: position 26,277,072 of record NC_044564.1, read on the forward strand.
AACCCATTATCTGTGGCTTCTTTTTGATGATATATCTTTTCCACCAAATAGTATGTTTTAATGAAATAGGATTAAGGACTTTTATTTTTCATTGGACAGTGCTTTTCAATAAAAAGAAAGATAGATCTAGTAGAAGGAGTTTTGAAATCAAAATTAGAAAACTTACATTCTTGGGCTCACCACTCTTATTGAATGGCCATGGTCTGGCCTTTGAATCTATTCTTTAGTTCTTTGTATTTTAATTTGTAAGAAAGACTCTACAATGTGTCCTGTATGTCAAAGGTTTCTACTGAGGATGGAATTATATTCATGAACACTGCTATTTATAAATAGAATGTGATTTTCATAACTCACAATGGAAACATTTAACCAGACATAGTGTGATATATATATATATAGTTGTTGTTGTTTTGTTTTGTTTTTTTTGAGATGGAGTCTTGCTCTGTCACCCAGGCTAGAGTACAGTGGTGTGATCTCAGCTCACTGCAACCTCCATCTCCCCGGTTCAAGCGATTCTCCTGCCTCAGCCTCCCGAGTAGCTGGGATTACAGATGCCCACCACCACACCCAGCTAATTTTTGTATTTTTAGTAGAGATGGGGTTTCACCATGTTGGCCAGGCTGGTCTCGAACTCCTGACCTCCTAATCCACCTGCTTCAGCCTCCCAAAGTGATGAGATTACAGGCATGAGCCACTGCACCCAGCCCAAATCTTTTTGTTTTTCATATTTCAAGCAAACAACTTTTTCCCTAATGTCTTCCCTCTAGCAAAGCAATGTATAACCCCCAAGACTTTTCAGCTTAGAGGAGGACTCTTTTGTTTCTCAGTATAATTTTTTGTTTTTCATTTGCTTCTTCAGCAACACCTGTCAAGGTTCTCTCCTCTGGCTAGTTCTCAGCTAAGTTGTCAGCCCACTTGGAAGAGAGTGAAACTAAAATAGTTTATTACCATTTACTGAGCAACTGAGTACTGGACACTGTGTTAGGTGAGTAAATTGATTGTTTAATCCTTACAATAAGTATATAAAGTGGGCTTTATTTTAAAAATAAAGAAATCAACACTCAGAGAGATTAAATAACAAGGTCTCATGACTAGTAGGTATGGATCAATTTCAAAGTCCAAGTTCTTTTCATTATGAATGTAACACTTTCTTTTTCCCTCCCACTTCTATAGCTCTATTGTCTGTAATCACTGTCAAGGTTGTATCACCATGAGACCTGTTCTTCCCCTGCATAGCTTCTCTTGATAGAAAAGTCTCTATCATTCTCCATGACCTATTAGCAAGTTTTGAGAGTAAGCACTAATGTATTACTGTCTTAGTCCATTTTCTGCTGCTGTAGCAGAATACCATAGTCTGGATACTGTATAAAGCAAAGAAATGTATTTACATCATGGTTCTGGAGGCTGGGAAGTCCAAGATTCAGGAAGTCCACCTAGTGAAGGCCTTCTTGCTGCATTGTAACATGGTGGAAGTACATCATATGATAGAAAAAGAGGAAATTGGGTCAAATTCCTCCTTTTTGTCAATAACCTACTCCTGAAATAACAGCATTAATCCATTCATAGACCTAACCACCTCTTATAGGTCTGGATTCTCAACACTGTTACAATGGAAATTAAGTTTCAACAGGAGTTTTAGAGGGGGCATTAAAACCACAGCAATTACCATGAAACGCAAACTTAGGCTGGAAGTAAAGGCTCTTCATTGTTGAACTCCAGTATAATTCAACACAATTATCATTGTTCCCTTTACTACATTTTTTGATCCAGACAAGTGCAATTGCTAGTCCTATCCTATCTAGAATGCAAGCTCCATGAGAGAAAGATTACTTTTGTCTGTACTGTTCACTGCTATTCCCAGCTCCTACAGCAGTGACTGTCACAGACTAAACATTCAATTAGTAGATGTTGGATGGGTGAATAAATGAATGAGTATTCTGCTCTAACCTATCTCTAGACCTCTTCTGGAATGTCATACATCCATCTTCACCTGCCTGACTCTTAACCTTCAAGATCTAGATCAAAGACTACTTCTTCCATCAAGACTTCTTAAATTCTCAACCTGAAGCTCTCTAGAGTTAGTGAACATATAAAATTCTAATATTAGTTTGGCTTTTGTAGGCTTGGAGGTAGCTACCATTTGCCACCACTGAGTTCCTCTTTTAACTTCATATATGGAAAACAGAGGAGACTGTAGCAAGTGATTACCCCAGTGCCACACAGATAGCAGGCAGTTATTGGCAGGAACCAGAAAAAGTCCAGGCTTCCATCCCCAACCCAAGTTCAGTAATCTTTCCATTTATATAAAGGGTAATGAATTATAAAGATTTAACACTCTGAATGCTAAAGGCTAATTATTATCTTTAAATGCACAGAGAGATGCAGCCATATGGTATACTTCCATAGGTCACAATGTGAGAAAGTACAAGTGGGAAGGAGCTTAGACAGTTCACTAGAAAGACAATCTGTCTGTATATGTGATGAGGATAGTGAGAATGCAGTCACAGTAAGTGCTTTTTTTTCTCTGTATTGCTGAAAATCCATGACAGACATAGTAGCTGATAAGACTGAGGAGCAGTGGGAGTCCGATCCAGACCGTTCGAATGAAAGGATGAAACAAACAAAACAAACTTTTTGAAGCCAGAGCAGCAGTAATCCCTCTTGTGCACGTTAGTGAAGTTGGCCTTCCAGATATAGATTTGTAAAGAACAAAGTGGCAGCCCATGGATGGCAATGGGAAAACCAGGTTTATAGGCAAACACCTCAAAAGGAAGTTGGGAAAAGGGAAGAGAATGAATTCACTATGAAGGAAGAATCTGGTCATCTATTGTTCATTGTTTTTGTTTCACCACACAAAATTTTGTTGCCTCCAAAATGTATTTTTAGAAGGATGGCAATATCTTTTGTATGAAAATATATGGTTGAAAAGTGCTATTGTTACATTATATTCGTATCTCTTTGGATTCTCACAGCAATAGGAATTCTCACAGCAATACCTAATATAGTAGGAATAAACTATTATCTTATTTTTTGTTTGGAAAGTTTTATACTTTTCCCAATATTATAAAGGAGGAAACTGAAGCAGGAAAGTGGGGACTGTGGTAGTATCAACACAACATGTTGAAGTCCTAGATTCTTTCAACTGTTAAGACACCAACCTAATGGCTTCCAGAGTTGATCTTTTTTTTTTATTTATTTTTATTTTTTATTATACTTTAAGTTCTAGGCTACATGTGCATAACGTGCAGGTTTGTTACATATGTATATTTGTGCCATGTTGGTGTGCTGCACCCATCAACTCGTCAGCACCCATCAATTCATCATTTATATCATGTATAACTCCCCAATGCAATCCCTCCCCCCTCCCCCCTCCCCATGATAGGCCCCAATGTGTGATGTTCCCCTTCCCGAGTCCAAGTGATCTCATTGTTCAGCTCCCACCTATGAGTGAGAACATGCGGTGTTTGGTTTTCTCTTCTTGTGATAGTTTGCTAAGAATGATGGTTTCCAGCTGCATCCATGTCCCTACAAAGGACGCAAACTCATCCTTTTTTATGGCTGCATAGTACTCCATGGTGTATATGTGCCACATTTTCTTAATCCAGTCTGTCACAGATGGACATTTGGGTTGATTCCAAGTCTTTGCTATTGTGAATAGTGCTGCAATAAACATACGTGTGCATGTGTCTTTGTAGTAGAATAATTTATAATCCTTTGGGTATATACCCAGTAGTGGGATGGCTGGGTCATAATAACTTTTAATAGAGAACCTATGATAACAATGCATTATTTTAACTGGCTCCAGAAATTTAATATTTCCTTGTATCTCCTTTTCTTCTTCTCTCCCTCACTTTGTCTCTAGGCCTTCTCTCCTCCCTGCACATATTTCCTCTGTCTCTCTCATTCTTGCTCTCACACTAGTTTCTTTTCTATCCATTTTGTTCTCTCTTCATCTGAGTCTTTCTCTCTCTACTGGAGGAAGTTAAAGTGTAAGACTTTGATTTAATTCAACTTCGATATAATTTTGAAATTTCAAAAGATTAGTAATGCTTGTTTTAGAACTCCAAAAACAAAAGAATTATAGAAAAATCAAGATCTACAGATGCATACAGGTCCTGTAATATGTGATAATAATTGTGATATTTTATTTCTATGCCATGATTAATAAAAATAAATAGGCCAGACACGGTGGCTCACACCTGTAATCCCAGCACTTTAGGAGGCCGAGGTGGGTGGATCATTTGAGATCAGAAGTTCAAGACCTGCCTAGTCAACATGGCTAAACCCGGCCTCAACTAAATATACAAAAATTAGCCAGGCATGGTGGTGGGTACCTGTAGTCCTAGCTACTTGGGAGGCTGAGGCAGGAGAATTGCTTGAACCCAGGAGACAGAGGTTGCAGTGAGCAGAGATCATGCCACTGCACTCCAGTCTGGGCAACAGAGCAAGACTCCATCTAAATAAATAAATAAATAAATAGAAATAGACGTAACACATACAAACTCCATTCAGACAATGGAATGATTACAAAGGGAGGGACATAATGAGTCTCAATGAAATATGTGAGAAAGACACTGAGAAACCAATGGTGCCTAAAATATAAACTAATGCTCATCTAAAAGCATTTCTCATATTAAGTCCTATTGGGTTATTACTAATAAAGCTTGTCTTGCATTTCTGCCATCATAGGTTCCTACTGACATTTTAATCATTCAGAATGACATCAAGAGCTAGATTCAGTCCACAGTCCAGAAGCTTCTTATCAATAAGTGTAGAAGTTCAAATAATACTGATCTGTACTTATAGAACTATAAAGAAAATAGATAAATAAAAGCAAAAGTATCACTGACTTATATTTCTGTTCCTTTTGCTTTACCTTGGAAGCTGGGCCATCACTGGAGGCAACTGTCCAGGGCTTTATAATACAAGCGTGTATTTGTTCAAAGTCACAGGCCCTAAGCTGTTAAAAGGTACAGTTTATAATTCTTGGTTCTTGAACAAGGAAATTTACTTTCCAACTGTCAACTGTGAAGCAGTCAATTTCAAGTTCTCTTTTGGAATCTTTACAATATATATAGCTTCATGATTCCTGCCTGGAAGAAAAAAAGGCAGCAGCTGGAAGAAGAGACTTGTTCTTAATTCTGAGCCTAAATTCTGTTCAGTTGCCATTTGCTGATAGAACCCGTGTGTACCCAAATCTATGATCAAAAAGATGTGTCTATGGCAAATTGTGGTAGTTTACAAGTTTACAGGATGTGAAAAACAGGACAGATAAGAATCCAGTGCTTCATGGTGCCACAGATGTCCAAAAGCAGAACTGATACTGTTGTTTAGCAGAATGCATGGGTCACCAGGTGTAACAACTTCCTAGTTAATTCTTACATCCTACTTTAAGTTTCTGCTTATTAGGTTTATCAGCATCATGCACAATCTTTTTGGATAGTGGATTCACTTATGCCATTTTATGCTGCCCTATTTATCTTCTCTATATCATCTACTACTTGGAACACTCTGCGAGGAACACACTATACTTAAGGCAAGAACTGTGGCCAGTCACAAGTGAGATGGAAAGATCACAACCTGAAATTTGGGAGCTGTTTTCACTCATAAGCTGATGTTGTCTTAAGTACTTATGATGTGGCCCAGAAAAGACAAATAGTCTTCCGAAAATATCTCTACAAAAAAAAAAAAAATGCCTTCTCCCCAGTACCTATAAAACATTCATAACACCTTCATTGTGCTGTAAATCCTTAGCAGGAGTTGATAACAGTGTATGAATTTTTAATGTAACATTTATAAATGGTTATTAAAACTATCCTTAAAGTAAAGTGTCAGTTTATTTTTAATTAACTGTTGGCTATTTAAGCTCCCAGATGGCCTAGGGAAAGACCAGTAAGCCCACATGTCAATTATCCTCCCTCCTGCTCCATCTTTAACCCCTTATTGCTTGCTGTCACAAGGATGATTGCATGTAAGTCCTAAGAACTTAAATAAACTCCAGATATGGTCTTTGGAACATTTTATTTCTTATAAAGTGGTCCTGAAATGTCTGTCACCTACCATCGCTACCATGAAACTGTGAGTTAAGCACTCATGGTCTGTCTGAGTCCCAAGAACCCAGACCAACTTCTGCATACATATATGATCCAGCAAGAGAGAAAATCGGGGCAAAGAAGAGTGATAGGTGGGTTCTAGACTGCTAAACATGAAGCTTAAGATTTTAACTTAGGCTAAGTGACATCCTGCTTGTATGACCTTGAGCCAATTTCAGTTTCTTCCGATGTACTTCTTCATCTGTATACATAAAGCTGATGTAAATTGCTCTTATTTCCTCAAGAGGTTATAAGCATCAAATTAAAAGCTGGGCAAATTTTTTATTTTTATTTTTTTAGTGGGGAAGATGGAGTCTTGCTCCGTCACCCTGACTGGAGTGCAGTGGCATGATCTTGGCTCATCCAACCTCCACCTCCCAGGTTCAAGCGATTCTTGTGCCTCAGCCTCCCAAGTAGCTGGGACTACAGGTGTGTACCACCATGCCTGGCTATTTTTTTATTATTATTATTTTAGTAGAGATGGGGTTTTACCATGTTGGCCAAGTTGGTCTCAAACTCCTGAGCTCAGGCAATCCAACTGCCTCAGTCTCCCCAAGCACTAGGATTACAGGTGTGAGCCACCATGCCTGGCCTACATTTTTCAAAATAAATTATAATAAGCCATCTATGTATATGGTCTCATTTTTTCCAATTATTTGTTATTGTTCTCATGATCTTCTTGTATGGACTTCCTCAAATTCTGAGTTTGCCATTTCTTTCTAGAACCCAGAAATCAGGGAAACTCATTTTGTCAATATGCTTTAGACTTCAATTCTTTTTTCAGGCTGGAAAGATTATTTCACGCAGGGTACAAATTATTTCTGCATCATCCCTTGAGAATGTCTGTATGGCTTCTGACCACAGTCCCAGGAGCAAGGAGCTTATTACACTTTATAATTAGGAAATCCAATTGTTAGAGAGATCAGTTGGTTTTTCTTTTTAAGCTTTCTTTTTGAGCCCCCAGATATGTTTGTGCTTCTGATTTCCAACAAGATGCTTGAAATGGACTTGCCTCCCTATTGGAAGTTCTGACTCTGACTCTATGTGTATCGCATGTCCCACACCCAACATTCCTGGCTCTGTTTCATTTGCCTCAGGGGACAAACATTCCCCAGTCCAACATGGGGAATATGAAAATCCAGGAATCTGGCATTCACAGGATCCATGTGAGTATTATGCATATCCACATGCGTGTTAACACGTATTTGCACAAACATTCAAATGTCTAAGGTCAAAAACAGGGATTTGTTAATGTTCATTAGCAAATGGAAAATTAAGTCCCCTGGGAATTCACACATTCCTAAAATCACATTTAAAGCCTTTCATGGGCAGGCCTCAGGTGTGCCTCTAGTATTCATTTTCTCCACTTCAACTTTGCCTCTGTGGGGTCTAAGAAGACTGAATTACTTACCATTTCTCTGAATAAAACCCACTTGTTTTATGCCTCTTAGCAGTTGTACATCATATGTCCTCTGCCAAGTATGTTCTTCATGTCCTTTTATACTGATCATTCTTCAATATTCCACTCAGGTGCTGTCCTCAGGGAAGTCTTCCCTGACCATATAACTCCTGTGATCACTCCTATTAAAGCATTTATCACATTACATGCGAATTTTCTGCTTACATTTTTGTTTTCTTCATGTGAGTGTGAGCTCTGCAAGAGCAGATAAAATGTCCTATTCTTCCATCACCCAGTTATAACACAGTGCTAGACGTGGAGGAGGCATTCAGTAATCGTTTGGTGAGTAAGAGAGTGCAAATTAACTTTCAATGTAGGCTTTGTAAATTCTGCTGATCATAGTTAAAGGTAAAAGGGTTAATTCTCTTTTGGATTATGCTATTGACCATTAACAAAGAGTTTATTTTGTGGTCAGGAATGATGATGTGTTTATTCTAATTTGGTTACAACAAATTTGCAGTGTTGGCAAAACCTCTGAGTTTTCACTAGAAGAAAACAGTATGGTAGGACTGGTCAGGGCTGTGACTGTAGATACAAGACTCTTCTAAGCATAAAATGACTAAAAGTTTGTGTAAAAGAAAGAGAGAATATGGAAGAGAAAACAGGACCTAGAGTTAAACATAATAGATTGCACACAGACTTTGTCTGATCTTTCTCCATTGTTAACTGAAATGATAGTGACTGACCAACAAAGAGCTAAACATATGGAGTAAAACCTAATGAGAAAAAAGTTGATGGATAATGAGGAATATCAATACAGTTATGAAAGGTAGCGACTGATTTAGCCTGGGAGAGGAAGCTGAGTAACTGGCATTATGAAAACCTGGAGAGAATCATGAATTGGAGGTGACAGGTACCTCTGAAGTCAGAGGTAATGGGTGGAGCTGGAAATAGAAGGGCTGGTTGAAAGCCTGTATAAAGAACAGTGAGAGGCCCAGAAAACTCCTTAAAGCAGGCCACTTGGTTCCTGCCACTACTATGACAGGGTATATGACATATACCCTGTCATAGCTGTATGTATTTCAAAAAATATATAGAATAGATTTTAAGAAAACAATATTAGGAATGAAGTGGCTCATTTTTATAGTGAAAAAGTGAGTTAGTCACTGTGAAGAACAGCTCTGAACATGTACACAAATAATAAAAGAAGCCCAAAATGAACAAAGCAAAAAATAGAAAAATGAGAATAAATGGATAAAAATCCCTATCAATCTGGAGGCAACAGAACTATTAACTTTTTAAACCATACATACTTGGTTTAAATATATTAATTAAAGATAGGGAGAGGAAAATACTTGAAGAAATACCACATCTAGAAAGGCGAAAGAGTAATCAGAAGGTAAAAACAGGATCATTAACATTCTCATGATAAGACGGAGAGGATGGAATTGCCAAAAAAGGAGGGTGGGGGTTGGAGGAGTGAGAAGGGCTTCAGAGATGTCAAGTTGTGATAAGAACAGAGTAAACATTGTTTGGCCACTAATGGACCATCAATAGCTGTTTCAGAAGCTCACCTGGGGACACTTAGGACTCTGACTGGGAAAGGTTTTCAGATAAGGCAAGGATGTAACCTCTCCCGGTTTCAGACACATCTGCCCTCTGATCATTATTTCTCTGATCCACTCCACCATAGTCAGTTTCAGACTTTTCCGATGTTGTAGGTAAGCAACAAGGATCTGCTGTTTTTCTGAGGGAGCAATCCATCTACAAGTGTTTAAAGAGTCTCTCCTGTGCTTTGCATGCTGGCTTGATTTGTTCAGAAAAAAGAAACTCATGGTCTTTACTATTGTGGGGGCATTTAGCAATTTAGTGCACAAGGTCACATCAGAAGAAATAAAAGAACTATAGATGGGCACAAAGAGTCAAGTATAAAATTAGCGATTTAGATGTGAGCTATTATAAAAGTTCCTGAGAGCCAAAATAGCTGGGAAACCCCACAAAAGGAGTCTAGGCCTAAACTGAGATTTGAGGGTATTATGGAGGGACAAGAGGGAAAAGGTAACGAAGGAGGAGAAGGAATTGCTTTAGGAGATATGGTTGAATGTGTTTCTCCAGAAACATATGCCTATATCCAGAAACACAAAACCCCTGTCCGGGTGAATGAGAGTCTCATCGCTTTATTATAGTTTCAGCTCTGCCATTCAGCTATTGTATGATTTTGGACGAATCCAACTTTCTCAGGTCTAAATGGCAATAAATATACCTATTACATCACCTAGGGAGGATGGCTCTTTTAGTATTGTTTGAAATGCTTGTTTCCTGGTGCTGTAAAGAAATAGCACTTGAACATTAATTTACTTAGCAAGGTCATTTTTACTTCCTGCAGAAAGGGTGCACTCGCCAGCAGTTTTGCCACGAAAGTACACCGAACAAAGGAGACAGGGTCATTTATAGCCTGACACATCCACCCTACTGCTGTGTCTGGTTTCCGTTGGCTGGAATGGGACCTCACATTCTGTATGTGTCCTGATTGGCTAGTAACTTAGAACTTTTTAAAAGACGCAAAGGCAGAGGAGAGCAAAGTAACTTGTGGAATGCTGAAAATGGTAAAAACACCTTCAAATAAGGAAGAGGAACAGGCTATGACCTAATGCTTGCTTGGACCAGTATAAGCATGCCAGGGCAAATATTTAGGCTAAATTGTGGGAGCTAAGAACATAAAGTACATTGATTTCTTCATCATGGCTAGCAGATATTTAAGAATGTTAGCACAGGTCTTTGAATACATTTTGCTTTTAAGAGAATTAATATTTATTCCTAATTAAAGGGGGAGGAAAGTCTTTGAAGAGGAACCTCTATTTTACTTTTTACGGTATTATAAAACGAGGCAAACAAGGGAGCAGTGATGGGGGTCGGGGTGTTGGACTTTGTGACTGCCTTTTATCATTAATTCAATCCAAGTCATTCATTCATTCAATACACATATGTTAGGCCGCTCAGGTTTTGGAGTGGAATAAGACATTGTCCCATGTAAGATAGACATTATGCAACTAATTACTCAGTTGATTATATAAATCCTTAGCATGCACATCAGAGGTTGCATTATCTGCTTTCTACTCACCTCTACTGCCCATGTCATGGAGCCCCTGAGGACATCACCTAGGCCTTCTTTCATTTCCATGATGTGCTCTGCTTCTTCCCTGCTCAGAGACTTGGTTCACTTCACTTTCTTTCTGCTCCTCTTCACTCCTCCTCGTGCTTCAGATCTTATTAAAATGTCCATACCACAGGGAAGCTTTTCTTGAAATCCAGGGCAGAGTCAGGTTACCCCATAGCATTTTATGACTCTCCATTGGAGCAGTAACTAAAAGTTGTAAATACAAATCAAATAATGTGATTTAATTTCTGTATTTCTCTGCTAGAATATATGCCCTAGGAGAGCAGGAATATTTTCGTTATTGTAACTCTAGGCTTTGTATGATGCCTGCCTATAATAAGCCTTCAATACACATTTTCTAAATGACTGGTTAGATTCATAAAAGCTATTTTCAGAATTTTGGTCATAAGTCACTATTCATCCTCATGAGTCTCTAATTTTCTTTAACAATCAGTTACAGATCCATCTTCTCCAGGTTTATCTAACCATCCCTGATTCTATTTTTATATACTTGCAAGTTCTTTAAGTTATTGCAGAAATGTCAGACCCAGAACCATATTATATTATCTTTGTCCATTATTACCAGGAGTCGAAGACTTCTTCTTCTCTATTTTTTGATTTACTGGTAAAATTGGGAGGCAAGGAGAAAGTCTACTCTAATAGGGGCGTTTGCTGCAGTATGGAAATAACTGGTAATTATGCTCTTTAAATGAACTTGACTCTGTGGCTCCTGTAAGGTTTTGCTAAGTGCCCTGGGCCCAACTGAGACTAATTAGGCCTGCATTAAATATTAAAGCTTTCTGACACCCAAGTTTTGACAGTGACAGAAGAAAAGAAATCCTGTAACCTAATCTGAACCCAACAGGAGTAATTTATGTTCCCTTCTTATAACAAAAGAAAATCCAATTATGTAGCTGGCTGGCAGATATATTTAAAGCAGAAATTAATGTAAAAAATACATAAACACACAGACACACAGAGTACACAATAAATGTACTCTATTTAAAATAAAATAGAGTACATTTAAAATAACACAATAATATCAACAGATAGTCCTGTTTGCCACCAACTACATCAAATGCCTGTTGATTGTTGTGCTATAAACTTGTGTGTGGTTGGGAAATAGCTTTTTGCCAATAAATATATTTAATATAGTGTAGGGGCATGGAGTCAGCATGAGCCTTGAGATAGTAAAAATACAATAATGCCACTTTCACATAGAAAAGGCTGATTGTGTGTAGACCTCATTTACAATCCATCTCCTGAAGATACCTTTTTGTTCCGTCAACTACTGAGTTTGTAAAGGGACAACTTGCTTTTGCTCACAGGTGGGGGCCAGCCCAAGGTCAGGAACCAGAACCGTGGTCTAAGTCCTGGCTTTATTCTTAGTTGGAGGAGTGGCCTTAGATATGTCACAGGGCCCCTTGGGCCTTTTTGTTGTCCTTTTCATAAAAGGCAGCTTGTCCTGCTGCTGACATTCATCTTTGAGAGTGTTAGAATTAAATGAGATCCTGCAGTAGTTTTCGTCCTCCACAGGTAGCAAAATCTTTATTCTAAACAAATTGTACTTGATTCCTTGATGCTAAAACAAAAGAAAAACCTGGCATTTTATTACTACAAACATTTTATAAGCCCTCGTGTATATTTTTTACTTTTCTTGGAGCCCCTCAGTAAGAAAAACAAAACAGCTTTTAATGTAATGTTTTCACAATGGCAAAGTTCAAACATAGACAAAGGTAGAGGTAATGGTATAATAAAGCCCCAGGCACCCATCACCCAGATTCAATAATTACCAATTCGTAACCAACCCAGTTTCAGCTCTCCACCTCACACCCCAAAAGCAGATCCTCCCTCATTAGATTGGTTCATTCACAAACATCTTATATGACCTCCAAAATGTAAGTGCTCCTTTAATCATTGTGATATCAAATTCAAAATTAATATTAATTCTTAAATAACTGGGGCTATTTTGATGAATAAAAATATATAGGAAGGAAGAAGAGATCTTAAAGGGTCATCATTCCTATGTCAAAAATCCTATTTGTTTTTAAAATACATATTTTTGCTGTAGAATATAAAATCCTGATTGGCATACAGAAGTACGTTCAAGTATTAACAAACAATCTCAGTAATGTATCAGGCAAAATTGAGACTATTTTTAAATGAGCGGGATTGGTAAAAGAGCTTAAATGCTACCTTTTATACCAAAATAAGTTAATTTAGCAGCTAAAGTTAAGAATCTTAATTTTCTCACGTTGTTAAATATGACTTGGGAGACATGCTATTTATTATCTTCATTTTTATTATAATTTTTGATAAATTGTTTCATGTACCCCAAAGACTAACATAAGGTTTCACACAAAGTATGCCCTCAATATGTATATATTGGATGAGAAATGAATAAATAAAAAATGATATTTTAGGCCAGGCGCGGTGGCTCACGCCTGTAACCCCAGCAATTTGGGAGGCTGAGGCGGGCAGATCACCTGATGTTAGAAGTTTGAAACCAGCCTGGCCAACATGGTGAAACCCTGTATCTACTAAAAACACAAAAATTAGCTGCGCATGGTGGCTCATGCCTGTAGTCCCAGCTACTCGGGAGGCTGAGTCAGAAGAATGGCTTGAACCCTGGAGGCAGAGGTTGCAGTGAGCTCAGACAGCACCATTGTACTCCAGCTTGGGCAACAGAGCTAGACTCCATCTCAAAAATTAAAAAAAAGATATTTTAATCAAATATTTGTAGAAGGTAAGATATCTATGAAAAAAACCCTTAAAATCACTGGAATCCTAGATGAACAAAAAAACTTAAAACAGTGAAATCAATAAATTGAAGATAATTTCATTATTATTATTTTATTACTTTTTCATTAAAACTTGATTACTGGATGTATTCACATACCCTTTTCTAACTCTTCCCCATCAAATTTTCTGAAATTTGAAAATAAAGAGAAATGATCTGCAGTGGGCAAAGATAACGACGAGCAAATTAGATTGTCCAGGAGAAAAAGTTTAAGAATAAAAAGGCCTGGGTTCCAGACTCTCCTCGGCCGTCACTGACCTTAGGATCCTGGCTGGCCATTTCCATCCATGGGACCCCAGTAATGTAATGCAGTCAGGGAACAAATACCATAATTGTTCTTGCCTCTTTGGGTTCTCAATTTTGTGATTCTCAGTATAGGGATGGGACAAACTGGTCATTTAGTTTTGAGTAAGGTACATTACTTGGAGAAATAACTTTGCAGTAGCATTTTAAGGACCTGTCTGAAAACTTGGGGACAACTTAAAGTTAGCATCAGCCCATCTCTCCAAATCCGGCTGCCACACTCGTGTTAAAAATAATTAGTGTGTGAGTAGTCCTGGAGCACTTCGGAACTGTGCAGTAAGGAGGGTCTTTCTGAGTTTATTGGAAGAGAGCGTGATCTCCCTATGAAAGAGTGGTATACTTAGTGTGGAAGATATTATAACTCATCATTCCCTTGCTTGAGTACGGCAGCCTTCAGAACCAGACTTATTTATTTATTTTCCCATTTCGTTTCCCTACCCGCTCTGCTAAAGCACATTATGAAATTATGAAAAAGTCATTTTCTATCCAAAGGCAGCTGGTTGCCACGGGTTACGAGAGCCTTTTCAGTCCCCAGCGTGATTTTGCTGACCGAAACCGTCATAGGAGGGAAGGACTGAAGAACGGGAAAGTGAGGCTGCAGATCAGATCCCAGCACCCTCCCGCCTCGTCTCCTCCAGACACAGGGCTCTGGCGACACTGTGTAAGATGCCACTTCCGAAGCCCAAGTGTCTCACACAGGCCTAGCAGGGAATATGAACACATCTGAGGCAAGGTAGTTGGGGGAAGACAGGGTAAGGAAGTGATCAGTTAGGTGCCTGGAGAGAGATTTCAGATGATGAGATGACTAAAAAGGTTACAATATGTTGGAAGATGGAAAGCAGTTTATTATAAATTCTCTCTCTTTCTCTCCCCTTCTCTTCCTCCTCCTGCACCCCTCCCCCTGTACTGTTTTAGAATAATAGCAAATTAGAGGTGGAAGTCAGTACAGTTTCACATTTCATATTGAATTATATCCATATCCTCCTACCCTCAATAATAACTCATTCAAGCTCTGTTTGAATTCCTAGACTGACAGGCAACTCACTCCTTTCTAAGCATCCTGTTGGGAGATTACTTCCATTAATATTGATAATAAAATCAAATATTTATTGGATATGGGCTACATCCTGGTCTATGAAATAATTGTCTTCATTTTAACCTTACAAATAATTAATGAGTTTGGGGTATTATATACCTGTTTCTCACATGAGTAAACTAAGGTCTAAGTTTATACATCAAGAATCAACATTTTAAGGAGTCCAAATCCTTAAACTTCAGGCCTTTTATCTGTTTTATTCTGCTTATTATATACTTTCCGTTCCATTTCTCTCTCTTTTCAGGCATATATCTCTATTACTTCAGTTGCATCTTTTCATTTCTCTCAACTTCCTGGTGATTTTCTATACCTCTCCCTTTGCTAATGTCTTTTTTAAACTATCATGCCCTGAATTGTTTAGTTGAGGTACTCTTATCACTGAAAGAAATAACCCCTTCTCCATTCTCCAAATTTTACTTCTATTAATTCATTCGAAAGCAAATACCTGTTTCTGGCCTTCATATATATTACATTTCTGAACTATCTTGAGTCAGCTGAAAGCCCCAAGCCTACTTCATCCATGCTGAGTTTAACTTATGCTCTTCCTATCCTTTTTAGCTTTCTTAAGTGGGTAGTGGCAGGTGCTTATATTTCTTCATGTGAAATTTTATCTAATTGGTTAGTTTTATCATTCTAGGTTCTGGAGACCACCTTAGATACTAATTTTTTTCATGTAACATATTCAATTTCTCCAGCGAAGTATGACTTAATTCATGTCATGAATAAAAATGTAATGATAATTATACAGAATGTGGACAAGGATGGAATGTCATGTCCAGAGATCTAAACCTGGCAAGGATCATAAATTGGTCTTCCAGATTAGCTAATAAAAGGATATTGGAACAGGACACTTAAGGAAAATGTGCTTTGGGGAGGAAGTTGGCTCAAAATTGCATCAGTTTTTAGATATATGGCTGCTGGCAGGGTAGAGCAACACATCCTAGACTGTGAACTATAGCTGCAGACATCAGATCCTGTGCAGATGTGGACTCTGTTTACATAACATTAACATGTTTTCTAAATTACTTTTAAAATCAAGTAAACATTAATTCACCTAGCAAATACTTAACCAGCACTGACCAGGTAGATACAAAGAGATATATTTATTTAAAAGCATCTGTTTATTGTACAAATATTTGTCATAGTTTTTTCCCTGCCCTCATGGAGCTTACAGAGTAATGAGGGAATAAAAATCAATCCCCAAATTGATAGTGCTAAGTCATATAGAGAAACACAATTGGGTTTTTAAGAGAGAAGAGGGTAGGTGGACTAAGTTAGATTAATAATTCAGAATGCTTCTCTAAAGAAGGAACATTTAAAGTGAGAACTGAAGGATGTATACTCTTAATTGGAAAAAAAATGTGGAAAGAAGGATGGTTCTGGCAGAAGGTTGTGAGAAAGAGGCTAAAATATTCAAAGAACTAAAAGAGTACTAAAATAGATGAAGGGCAGTGAGTGAGGAGGCTGGTGAAATGCGAGGTGTGAAATGCAGACAGGGCTAGGTCACATAGGGCTTTTCCATAGGGAGTTTGTACATTATGCTAAGTCTAATGAGAATCTGTGGAAGGGTTTAAGAAAAATATTTGACTTAATGAGATTTATGTTTAAAGAAGATAGCTTTGACTGTGATGTAGCAATAAAGGAAGTTAGGAATAAAAATAAGGAGATCAGTTAAGAAGTACTATAGAGCCAGAGGTCAGGGGAAAGGGCTAGTAACAGTTTGCATTTGTGCAGTGCAGATTTAAAGTAGACAATATTGACAGCTACTTTGCAGGTAAATTTTATGAGACTTGGGATTGGATTGCACGTAGATGGTAAGTGAGGGGCATGTCAAAAATAATACAATTATAATAGCCATAGATTTCTTTTGTTAAGAATGTATAGCCTTATCAGGGAGATAATATGCACACAAATAATAGAGGTATAAATCTAAAGAGGTTTGGGGAGCACAGAATGAGCCTAATTTGTGCCGAAAAACCTCAAGGCAGGCCTCCCAGAGGTGGTGGTAGTTGAAGCATATCTTGAAGTGTGGCTGTAGAGATCAAAGAACACAGAGATCAAAGAGGCAAACACAGTTAACCATAAATGTGAGGATATCTACCTCTACAGGTTTTTATACAGTCATGTATTTGGCACAGTATACTGCATGCCCACAATATGTCAGACATTTTATATGTTTTAATGCAACTTTAAATGGGTGAGTAGATATTAATTTTTATTTACCTGACAGCAAGGGAAAGTCACAGAGTTTAAGTTAGACATTCAATAGTGTATAATCTCTATAAATGAGTTTTCCTGTTTTGAACCTAAATCTGTTAAACTTTAAAGTTTTTAAATTCCTTATGGCAGCATCTGTCTCCCAGCATTTTATGCCTTATTTTTCTTCATGGCACTGACACTATCTAACATACTACAATTTTTACTTGTGTATTTGCTTTTATTGCATGCCTCTCCCACTAGAATATTCAACTCTCTGAAGGTCAAGATTTTGCTGTTTTGTTCACTGCTGGATCCCTGGCACTTGGTTAGGGCTTACATATCAAAGTTTCTTAACAGGAAGAATACATTTTTACAAATGGATAATTCTCAATCCATTTTCCTCCTACTAACCAAGACATCCTATTTAATTCAGATATATAAGTTTTTAATGTTGTTGATCTAGTTTTACCAACTCAATCCATATGTGATATTATCTGGCTTTCTTTTTAGTACCCAGCAATCAGACAACAGCAATTTGTTGATCAACGTGCTAGGCTCCAGGGTCACTATGAAGACATACCAGACAGCCTGTGTCCTCAAGGGAGCATATGATGTATTTGAAGACACACGAGCTAATCTTTAGAAAGGTTAAGTAATACTAACACAGTGATATAATCAATATCACAAGACTGCATTAAGACATAATTGAAGTGCCAAAGAGAACAATAAGTTTAATAAATGATATGGGAGATAAGAAGAAGAAAGAATGATACAGTTGATCTATTTTGGTTTCACAGAGAAAAGTAAATTTGACAAATATTTCAAAGACAGGTAAAATTTTCTTAGGCAAACAGAGAATGTTATGATAAGCCAGGCAAGAGATGAGTAGATGCATACATGGGTGGGCCTAAATAAATAGGAGAGACAATGTGGAGAACGGGCTGGCTGGGTCAGAGGAGGCTCACAAGTCCCTGGAACACTGTTCCCCTACTCTGAGAACGGGAATTTACAGACATCAGGTTTTTCCCAAAAAAGGGTTGCCGGAATATTTTGAGATCCTGTTTTAGGATAACGTACCAATTTTACTTTTGAACTACTTTGTAATGGCAGAATAGGTGAAGACACATATCTCAACATCCTACATTAAGGAATTAGAGAAGATTTTGTCAAAAATACTTAGAAACTTCTGACAAGACCATGCAGAGAGGAGTCTAGGGCCTGGACAATCTACTGGACAGAGAATCGGTTTGGATTTTAGGAAACATAGTCTGCTCCCTTGCTGTTCTTGCAAGAGTGAGGACAACTTTGAGTAAGAGTTCCTTACCAGGCATCTTGGGGTAAATGCTTGCTATACAAGAACTTAAGACGGGCAACCTCTAGCACTCATGACCTTCAAATACTTTAGATTTGAGCTACTAGACACAAGGCGTTCCCGGTTTCTTGTGAAGCTGGATTAGACACACCTATTTCTCAGCAAACTGATTCTCCAGAGATAGTCCTCAGAGCAATCCTACTTATGTCTCTCACCCTCTCGTTGATGAATTGATCATGTAAGATATGCCCTATTGATTTAAAGCAATAAGAATTGATTGATGCATTTATTATTTTCAAAAATGTGTATGTTGTGGTTCAAAACTGATGTAATTACTATGTGCCAAGTACTCATCTAGGCATTAGGTATGTATAAGTGAACAAGATAGAGCCCCTGCTCAGCACTGATAATAGAGTGGGCAGAAAGGGGTTAAATGCTCTGTGGGAAGGGCTATGAGAAGAGCAAGCACTGAATGCTAGGAAGGCACATGAGGGGCACATAAACTCAAGTGTACTGACATTTAAATTGTGACATACAATTTAAGGCTGAACTACCAGGAGGAAGGACTTTCCAGATGGAGAAATTGGCATGAGCACAGGTCTAGAGGTGAGGAGAAGCAGGGCCTATTCATATGGCATCACATATGCAATTCAGTGGGGCAGGAGAATAGTGGGAGGTGGAGAACCAAATAGGGCCCAGATCAGGAAAGTCATCCGGTCACATTAGGGAATTTGAGTCCTGTTCTGGGGATCCCATGAAAGGGTTTAATCGGGGGAACAGAGGGGCCATATCATGATTTTTAAAGAGACTGCCAAACAGCATTCTTCAATAAAAACATAATGCAAGCCACACATGCAAGCTGCATATGTAACTTTAAATTTTCCTAAACATGTAACTTTAAATTTTCTTAAACCACGTTTCTTAAATAAAAAGAAAAAATAATTTAGTTATATTTTATGTAACATAATGTATCTAAAATATTATTTGAACATGAAATCAACATAAATTTGATAATGAGGCATTTTACATTATTTTATTTGTTGTAGATCTTCGAAATCCAGTACATCTTTTGAACTGACAGCACATCTCCATTTGAACTCATTACATTTCTAGTACTCAGTACTCAGGTGTGGCTACAGGCTATGAGGCAGGGCAGGCCTACAGAGTGGCAGATAAAAAAGAATTTGGAGTACAGAATGGCTGAGGGTAGGGTAGGGCAAGACCTGAAGGAATTGTGAAATATAAGGCCCATTGTGGGACACTCAGGCCCGGGTAGGCTTACATTGAGTTTGTTCTGGGCCATAGCTCCAGCTAGGAAGAAGCTCAACTGCTGAGCAGGACAAAGTGTGGGGTGGAGATGGAAGTTAACAAATGTTTTTGTAATGCCCACCTGAAAATTGCCTCAAGAAGGCTTCTTGTTACATTGTCAGCAAAAAGAGGCAGCAATGGAAGGAACAGGAATTAGTTGCAGAAGAAGGCAGGCAGGCAGGCAAGCAGGCAGCAGCTAGAAAGACTATCAGAATAAAAAAAGAGCCATGCAGGGGACTTTGTCTCAGGGCAGACCTTCAGATCCTGGACAGCAAGAATATGCCAGGGAATTATCTAGAAAGGAAAGAAAAAAAGGTAAGAAGCAAGGAGGGAAAAAAGGTAATAAATTTTTTAAAAGATTGAGTATTTATGATGTGCCAAGTCATGCAACCAAAATATAACCAGATATAAATATGTGAAACCACTGGACTGTCCCTCCCCTAAGCCCTGTAAATCATCTCATATAAAGTTACCGGTTCCCCACTGAAGTCCGGCTATGGTTACTGAAAACCAAGCTGTTCACTGAGCTTGCAGCCCTCGTTTTACTAACGTGTAAATTCTGATTTCACAGGCCCTCGATGCTTTCAAACTCTCATCTTGCTGTGAAGGGAGAAGGGAACAACCATCTTTCCTCTGTGTTGTTTTCGGGTAGAGAAGAACACACAGCAAAGTTGTACAGGGGCAAGGGAGTTGTAGTTAATACAACATCTCTTATTTGACAGGCACAGCCCTTTCCTTCCTGGTGGGCTCACATGGTAACAGCATGCCTTGGCAAGGGCAGGTTTAATTAAGAGTCACTACCCTCTTGGCAAAACCGCAGCTCTCCACCCACCTTCAGATTCTGTTACCCAATCTGGTTTCTCTTTCAAAATTCTTTCTTCCCTGGGGAATTTTTTCTCTCTGAAGACCCATAGTTCCTCCTTATGGTTTGCCTGTTTCCAGTGTATACCTTCCCCCATGCCCATTGGTTGTATTTGTAAACATTTCAGGGGACCCACAGCTCCCATGCAAATTGGTGGATCCAAAGAGAGGCTGCATGCCTGGAAGCTGCAGTAGGTCCCTCAATTTCAAGTGTCAAAATATTTTTAACCCCAGTTCTGCCACAATGAGAATACTGCATTTTTATTCATTTAGTTAACTCACATTTTTCTTTTATGCATGAGAAAATGAAGGCTTGGGATTAACAGGTAATATATCTGTTGCCAAGGTGTGGCAGAGCCCAGATTCAAAACGCATTATTTTCCTATTGGACAACTCTATCTTGGTGTTTAGAAAACATGAAACAATCCAAGGATCCAGCCAGCAGAGCTGGGGCACACAATAGATAGAAGGTCTAAGAAGCTAATCCAAGGCTCAGATCAAAACTGTGCTTCAAGTCCAAGGCAAAGAGAACAGTGACGGCGACACAGGATTTTGAATCTGAGTATTCAGCTGGAGTTTTATAACCGTCCTTCTACCCGCTGGAATGAAGCGTAGCAGGATCACAATTTAGTAACATGGTAGTGAGGGTCTCAGCTGGCCTCAGATGCCAGACTCTCTGGATTTGAATCCTGGCTCTGCTATTTGCTGTGTGGACTGGGGACAAATGCTCAATCTCTCTGATCATCAGTTTATTTGTAAATACAGACAAAATAGCACCTACTTTGTATACTTGAGAATATTGTTAAAACTTTAGAAAAAAAAAATGGCCTAATGCTCGTGTGACACAATTCTGAAACAAAGGAACAAGAGTTAACACAGATTTTACAGGTTAAGGGCAGTCCTCCACAAGACTGCTCTTACTTTGGGCATCAGCCACAAGCTCGGGGATTGCCAGCTACCCATGTTTCTGACCAACTGGCCATAAATTTAGAATTCCCATTACCCCTTCAGGATTGATAATTAGATAGAAGAACTCATATAACTCAGGAAGCTCTATGGTTATGATTATGATTTTATCATAAAGTACCACAAGTCAGAACCAGCCAAATGAAAACATATATAGGGTGAGGTCTGAGAGAGCCCAAACACAAAGCTTCTTTATCCTCAGAGTCCATCACCCCCCACCGCATAGCGATGTGGAGCACCAATCAGGGAGCTCACTCAAATTTAAGGTAATCACAGGGTTGATCTTTCTGGTATGGCCAGCCCCCATCCTAAACGTATCTTGGGACTCACCATAAGTCACCTTGATAGTGTTTCCGGAATTGGTGGTTCTTGGTCTCGCTGACTTCAAGAATGAAGCCCCGGACTTGAAGCGGTGAGTGTTACAGTTCTTTTTTTTTTTTTTTTTTTTTTTTTTTTTTATTATATTTTAAGTTCTAGGGTACATGTGCATAACGTGCAGGTTTGTTACATATGTATACTTATGCCATGTTGGTGTGCTGCACCCATCAACTCGTCAGCACCCATCAATTCATCATTTATATCATGTATAACTCCCCAATGCAATCCCTCCCTCCTCCCCCCTCCCCCCTCCCCATGATAGGCCCCAGTGCGTGATGTTCCCCTTCCCGAGTCCAAGTGATCTCATTGTTCAGTTCCCACCTATGAGTGAGAACATGCGGTGTTTGGTTTTCTGTTCTTGTGATAGTTTGCTAAGAATGATGGTTTCCAGCTGCATCCATGTCCCTACAAAGGATGCAAACTCATCCTTTTTTATGGCTGCATAGTATTCCATGGTGTATATGTGCCACATTTTCTTAATCCAGTCTGTCACAGATGGACATTTGGGTTGATTCCAAGTCTTTGCTATTGTGAATAGTGCCGCAATAAACATACGTGTACATGTGTCTTTGTAGTAGAATAATTTATAATCCTTTGGGTATATACCCAGTAGTGGGATGGCTGGGTCATATGGTACATCTAGTTCTAGATCCTTGAGGAATTGCCATACTCTTTTCCATAATGGTTGAACTAGTTTACAATCCCACCAACAGTGTAAAAGTGTTCCTATTTCTCCACATCCTCTCCAACACCTGTTGTTTCCTGACTTCTTAATGATTGCCATTCTAACTGGTGTGAGACGGTATCTCATTGTGGTTTTGATTTGCATTTCTCTGATGGCGAGTGATGATGAGCATTTTTTCATGTGTCTGTTGGCTGTATGAATATCTTCTTTTGAGAAATGTCTGTTCATATCCTTTCCCCACTTTTTGATGCAGTTCTTAACACTTTGTGTTACAGTTCTTAAAGATGGTAGTAGGGAGTTTGTTCCTTCGGATGTTCAGATGTGTCCGTAGTTTCTTCCTTCTGGTGGGTTCGTGGTCTGGTTGACTTCAGGAGTGAAGCTGCAGACCTTCACAGAGAGTGTTACAGCTTTTAAAGTTGGAGTGGACCCAAAGAGTGAGGTGCAGCAAGACTTACTGCAAAAAACAAAAAGAACAAACCTTCCACATTGCGGACGCGAACCGACCGGCTTGCTGCTGGCTGCTCCCGCAGCCTACTTTTATTCCCTTATCTGGCCCCACCCACATCCTGCTGATGGGTCCATTTTACAGAGAGCTGATTGGACCGTTTTGACAGTGTGCTGATTGGTGCATTTACAATCGTTTAGCTAGACACAGCGTGCTAGACAGAAAAGTTCTGCAAGTCTCCACTAGGTTAGCTAGATACAGAGTACCGATTGGTGTATTTACAAACCTTGAGCTAGATACAGAGTACTGATTGGTGCGTTTACAATCCTTTAGCTAGACATAAAAGTTCTCTAAGTCACCACTAGGTTAGCTGGATATGCTGTGGGGGACTGAAGTGCTCCTCAAGAGCCGTGGACGCCGAGGCTGAGGAGGCACCCAGAGCGAGCGCTGGTAGCACATTGTCACCTCTCGGTAGCACATGTTCAAAGTGGTCTGAGGAACCCACCATGAATAAATTCCAAGGGTTTAGAGGCGCTCTCCTAGAAACCAAGGACAAAGGCCAGCACAATTCTTTATTATGTAACAGCCTGGTATCTGGTAAATGCTACATGAATATTAATACATACCAAGGTTTGACAAGCACTTTCTGTAAAGGACTAAATAGTAAATACTTTTGGCTTTGTGGGCAAGATAGTCTCTATGACATTCTTTTTTAAAAACATGTAATTATATAAAATATAAAAACCATTCTTAACTCATGCTGATCCTTAATATATATAATTGTTAAGTTAATATGTTATCAATTAATATGATATATTAACAATTGTTATATATGATACGTATTTAATAAAAATGTATATAGTATATGATGAGTACTTTTATTATTACGGGATTTTTGTTGCTGTTGCTGCTATCATTACTATCAAAACATTAAAGCAAAAGATGAGTTTTCAAATGATGTAGCAGTGAGTCTTGCGAGAATTTAGCCAATAATCTCATTTCAACTGTTGCAATATTTGTCATGTGGCACAAATCCAGCCACATGAAATTCTGGGTTACAGTCTGAGATAGACTACTTCTGCTATAGTTTAGAAATGAAATGTATAAGGAGAAACGATTTCTGTTTCATGCTTTGTCTGACATTTTATTGCTTGTCTTTTTGTGTTGGTTCACTGAGTAACTTCATCTAAAGGGGAATGACATTTTACAAGTACTGTCTATATTGTGACTTTTAAAAAAGTTATCTGATTACTACTTTGGCTGAGAGGTTCTTCCCTTCTGTCTTTATCATTTTCCAAGAATCCCTCTTTGGACTCACAGTTTCCTGCTGAAAGCCATTTTCCACTTCGCTCAGGTGAAAGGGGAGATAACCATATTGTTTCCGACTTACGATTCCCAGGGGTAGAATTTGTGTGATAGGAGCACTAGTGATTGCTTACCTCAAGGTTCATATAAATTAGCATTAATAATGAAGAGGGAGAAAAAGTATGTCTTTGAGATTAAGGGACTGCTCAAAATTTTGGCATGGGACTCTCTGTGATATTGACTAATGAGCAAGAACCAGGGAAATCATTTTAAAATTTTAAACCAGTTGTTTTTTAATTCATGTGAATGTCAGTCTCATTTCATTCTTAAATATTTGCCCTCCTTTTCAGGAGCAAGATTTGCTGCAGGAATGGACAAATTATGTAGCATTTGTCTAAAAGTGATAGGTCTAATTATCATTCTAAAATCCTAAAATGTTTTTGAGCTTCCACTAAAAAGTCAAAGGCAAATAATTCATACTGATTTTTAAATTGATTTGAGGCCCCATTTCTCTATGCTGAGCCTGGGAGTGGGAGGATAAAACAACTAAGCAAAAAGAAAAAGACTTTCCTTCACCAGGGCACCTCTGAGCTTCTGGCAGTTGGGCAAGAGAGTTGGAGAAAAACAGAGAATGCAATATGGAAAATCAATGATTTTCAGAAAAAAAAAAAAAAAGCAAAAATCACAGAGAATGGTTTGTACTCATTCTGATTAAGCAAGAAAGATATAGGTAGAACCTAAAAATAGGTGTTTCTGAAATCGCCCCATATTTTGTAAATGCAGCTTAAAAACATGTTTAATGCAGGCAGTTCTTTCTTAACCCCAAGCATGTGATTCTATAGAAATGAGAGTAAGCATCATTTTAAAAGTGATGCTTTTAAAATGCTTTTGAGGCCTCATTCACATGTTTACTGCATTGAGTACATTCTGTGTTGAACCCTGTGGTGATATTTTTTCCATGGCATATGAATATTTTAAAATGTACAGAACCACTCTAGAGTTAATGTGGTTTATAAAAATGACTTTCTGTGAAGAAGGGATTTCTTAACCTGAGAAATAGCTGGATAGATATCACTGAAGACAAAACACGTAATGTTAGTTAGGATGAGGATGAACCAGGGCATGGAGTTGTGGGTGTAAAGTTGGTTAAATGAAAGGCAATTGAGAGCAAGGAGGATTTCTCAAATCTCTGTTGCCTGTGTATGGGCTGCTGTCTCTATCTGCGGTGTCTGTTTTCTCTCTATTTCCTCAGTCTATTGCTGGTCAATATAAATGCGTCCTGTAAGACTCATTTCAATACTCCCCTTTCAAGGCTTTTCCTACAGCCTCCAGCTGGATTTATACATCTTCCTTTTACTTTTACTTTCTGTTAACAATCAGTCCCTGCCTCTGTCATAGTGCTTACCACTGTATTGTGTCTGTTGATTTTCTCATATTTCTCCTCTAGCATGCTTTCAAGATTTTAACTAATTGTGCTAGATAGTCAATGCTCAATAAATATTAGGTGAATGAATGAATGAATGAAGCACTAGATGGATTAAGAGGTTCCTCCTCCTCCTCCTCTCTTCTTCTTCTTCTTCTTCTTCTTCTTCTTCTTCTTCTTCTTCTTCTTCTTCTTCTTCTTCTTCTTCTTCTTCTTCTTCTCTTCTTCTCCTTCTCCTTCTCCTTCTCCTTCTCCTTCTCCTTCTTCTTCTTCTTCTTTTTGTTTTGAGATGGAGTCTTGCTCTGTTGCCCAGGCTGGGATGCAGTGGCTCACTGCAAGCTCTGCCTCCCAGGTTCACGCTATTCTCCCGCCTCGTCCTCCCAAGTAGCTAGGACTACAGGCACCAGCCAGCACACTCAGCTAATTTTTTTTTGTATTTTTAGTAGAGATGGGGTTTCACCGTGTTAGCCAGGGTGGTCTCGATCTCCTGACCTTGTGATCTGCCTGCCTCGGCCTCCCAAAGTGCTGGGAATACAGGCATGAACCACCACGCCCGGCCAAGGATGAAGAGATTCTTCTAATGCCTTGGGTAGTAGTCTGAATTTTGGTAATATGAAAATAGTATTTCTACTAATGGGTTCATATATATATATTCATATATATATATACATGTATATATATGATAAAAAGTTTAAGTTTAAGGTGTATTGATTCTCAAGGTAATTGATCTGTATAACGTTAAGAATGTGTTTTGGACAAACTGAATTGTGATATAAGCGAAGTTTGTACTTCTCCATCTTTATTATTATTTTCTTGGTCCATCCATAAAATTTGTAGCATCCAGGCCTTCTTTTCCCTGTCAATGTCCACTTCTCAGCTTTCCAGAAGAGTTTTCTTTGTACTAGTGAATAACATAATATCATGTTACTGTTCTCAAATGTCTGAGTCACAAGAGTGTGTTGACATTCTGAAGCCTATTTTCACATTCCTGGAGTTCTTGATGCCAAATAACACTAACTTTTTTTTTAAACTCAGTAGAATATATCTATATAGAGTGTGTGTATGTATACACACTCATATCAGAATATATATACACACATATATACACATATGCACACGTGGTGTGCACGCCCACATACACACACACACATGTCCTGATACTTTGTATTTGCTGAGATAGAAGTTTAGCAACAATTATGTGGTGTTGGAAGATGGTGGATTCAGTCTCAGAGACAACAGAAATGTTAAAGCTAGGCTGATCGTGAATGCAGTTAGTAATGAGGGGATCAGGAGAGAGGATTCAAATATCTACGCACCTGAAGGTATTTTCTGAATTTTCCTGTCTCCAAAAAGAGAAGAAAGAAAAAAAAATAATGGATAATTTTACAGGTCTATGGATATTGGATGGTAGGAGAATTCTCTTTAAAAAATAATATTTAATACTAACATTTTTCTTCTCTTCACTGAGCCTCAATTATGTTATTTATAAAATGGGAATAAACACTTTTTTGTCTTGAGTAACTTATTGATTGAAGATGAGATCCAATAATGCATTTGAAATCATTTTGTAACCTGTTAGATGTTATATAACTGTAACTGGTGGAATTATTTACTTAGTTCCTGCTCTCTGTCAAGAAAATAATAACTGAAATTGTGTTCATATAATAATAGATTTCTGCTGTATTCATGTAATAATAGATGCCAGAGGGTTCACAAACAATATTGTTCCTAGCACTAGATAAGTCATGCAGGGCAAGTTGGATAAAATTAACAAAGCATCAACGTGAAATGAAGTGCTTAGAGACATGCTAAGCTATCTTGCTTTTTGTTCTTTGGTGATGTAGATAGGGAAGGGAGGAATTAAGCCTGCTTCCAACTCCTGCTTCCTGATCTCTAAGAGACATCGACTACCTTTGAGTGTGAAATTTCCACAGCAAGAGAAAACTTAATTGAACAACCAGGGGAAAATCCTCCAATCCTTCTATCCCTTCTATCCCTAAATTAGAGTGAAAGGTCAGAGGACAACATTGAGATTCTGATTCAAGTTATGAGTCATTTACATCTCCCAAAACATCATCATATGTACAAATTTTTTCAGGTACTTTTAAGAAACTTGTAGGTTTCTTAGGGTCTCTGGAAACTAGACTAATAGGCTCTATATTCTATTATAACTAGACCTTTCACTTCTGGTGAATGGAAGCCACAGTATGTTTAGTGCTTCCTACATGCTATACTAAAAATTTCCATATTTTATATCTCATATTATTCTCATAACAGACCTAACAGGTAGGTTCTATTATTTCTCCCAGTTTTCATGTGAGAAAACGGACTCAAAGCAGCATAGTGATTTATCCAGGATCACACAAATAGAAGGCCGGGAATTGAACCAGAACTAATGTTTCTAAAGTGAACACACATAACTGGGGGATTTTCTGATATTATATTAAAATTCCACATTGCCACCAGAGTGGTATAAGTGGCCCCACCACAAGCAATGAACAGTGTAAGATGAAGCACCCTGTTGCCCTTGACTCGGGAAGACCTTAGAGTTACTGCCCTGCCCAGCCACACTCCCCACAGTAGCACCACCAGGCACAGATGTGGAGCCCTGCCCTGGCTCTCCCCTCCTTCAGCTATGAAAAGAGCTCAGGAATGCTACTGGCTTTATTAGTTGTGCCTCTCTAGGGATGCGTGACAGCCTGTAGAGTTGTGGCTATGGGTTGGGAGTGGCAAAGCAGTCAACCTCTGAATGAGGCAGGGGCAGCCCCTTTGTCTCTGAGGGGCCTGCAGGTTGCAGGTGGCACTAATTTCACATGAAAGCAAGGTGTTTGCCAAAGGAAAGACAGATGGTTCCAGTCACTAGTTATTTATTTCTATAATTAGCTGCATGCTGTGATCTCAGGTCTTGCAAGAAATTGCCACTTCCTATGGAATTCCTCTCATTATTAGAAAGGAAATGGAAATTGGAAGCCGAGGAGCAGATATGTGTTAAATGGTAACTCCCCAAATCCCTGGGCTTGCAGCTATGCTGGGAGGAAGGGCATACTCTGGAGAAATAATCTGAATGACCCAAAGAGACTGAGTTTTAAGTCCAACTCTAGCACGAACATGTGTTTTCACATAAAATTCATCTTTTCTGGTTTTTATGTTCTTCATCTAATAAAGGGGAATATTTTGGGAAGCAAGTTGAACTATGAATGTGATAGATTCCTGTTGGCTATATAATTGGACGCATGAAACATGTTAAGATTTCAAAAAATGATACTTGAATCCAATTTATTAGACAAAATATCTAACTAACTTTGAACAAATGACTTTACCTTCTCTGTATCTGTGAAATGGAATAACTATGTCCACTGAACAGAGGTGTTATGAGAATGGAATGAGCATATACATGTAACATTCTTAGGCCAGTGGTTGACCCAAAGTAGCCAATCAATAAATGGGCTTAAGTTTTATTATTTTAATTCAGTGGAGGAGATGGAGATCTAAAAACAAAATATTTATTTAATGTGACAGAGAATAAGTCAAATGCTAAGTTGGTCTAGGGGCAATTCATTGAAATCTGTTGATAGTCATTGATAGCATTATCTGGTCATTGATAGCACTGTCTGGTCTATTTAGCATTGTCTGGTCTATTTCAAAATAATTGACTTTTGTTCTCTAGAAATTCTCTTGTAATGATTCCAGATTTCTGTGACTAGCCTTGTGGATTCCTGCTTGGACCCAAATTTTCCTTTTCTGTATTCCTGAGCCTTGAATTCTCATTTAAAAGTAGGATTAGGACGCAGAACATGTTAGTATCTGTATTTCTCATACGCTCTTCGGAATTAGCACCTCACACACTCTGAATTAAACCACAGTGTTTGTATATGTAGAGATAAATTGAGTGAAAAAAGACCATCTTTTTTTTTTTTTTTTTTTTTTTTTTTTTTTTTTTTTTTTTTGGAGACGGAGTCTCGCTCTGTCGCCCAGGCTGGAGTGCAGTGGCGCAATCTCGGCTCACTGCAAGCTCCGCCTCCCGGGTTTACACCATTCTCCTGCCTCAGCCTCCCGAGTAGCTGGGACTACAGGCGCCCGCCACCTCGCCCGGCTAGTTTTTTTTTTTTGTATTTTTTTAGTAGAGACGGGGTTTCACCCCAAGAAAGAGAAGATAGACTCGTAAGACAGCAAGAGCCTGTCTGTTCATGTATTTGTTGATCTTAATTGATATATTAAAGGCAGTTGTTCTCTTAAGGGCTTTAGGCACTCAGCATGTATTTCCTGCAAAATCTCCCATTAACTCTGTGTAGTGCAAGAGAACAAATATAGTCTTAGTAATAGCATCTTAAATATGTATTATATTCCATCATACCATGTATATGTTGTCATTTAAATCACAAGAACCCAAAAAAGTGGGCACAGATACAGGAAGTAGAATATCATGATGATACAGATCATATCTTACCTCAAACTCACTATGCCTAAGTTCTAGCTACCCTTCTCCCTAAAATGTTCTGCGGCCCTACCTCAGTTAATAGCACTGCCAACCTTCTTGTTGAGCAAGCAACACATTTAAGCCATCTTTGACATGTATCTCTCCATCTATGATCACTCTGAGTACAGTTTGGAGAATGGATTGGAGAGAGGACAAAGTAAATGGAGCTGGTGGGGAATGATCAAATAGGAGGGTATTGCAATATGTAACAATGATTTGGATGAAAGGTATTAGCAATGGAGATGGAGACAAATGGATGGAATTGGGACATATTTGGAAAGCCCAAGTTGTGTTACATAGGATTCCAAAGCTAGGATATGACAAAACTTGGAATGTAACTTTAGTCTTTGAACCTAATTCCTGTATAATTTATTCTTGCCTGCCCTTAACTGAAGGCATACTTTGACCAGAGACTTTTCTTTTTAGGTTTTTACATGAAAAGTGAGTCTTAATGATAGTATCCACCTCACTGAGTTAGTGTGAAGATTAAATTAGGTAAGACATATAACATGTTTGGAACTTTGCTCAAGGCACAAGAGCTTAACAAATACATGCATATAAGTATATATTTCTATTTATTATAATAGTAATAATAAATATAGGTTAAGAGGACAAAGCAGCAGAGGAAATAAGAGCTGCAAGATTTCTCCTGCCCTGCTGCATCTGCTTCATGCTGTCTCTCATTTCACTGAAGCCAGAACCCAGATCGTCTGAGTATTCAGTCATTGCCTCCCACCTAACGCAGATGATGAGAAAATATAAAAGGTCTTCCATTCTGCTCAGTCCTCTAGGGGGTGTGTGCATGTGTGTGTGTATGTGTGTGTTTCAAATTAATTTTGAGAGACAAGCAGACATGCCGCCTTGATTCGTCCTTGGACAGAACCTTCCTTTTCTTGATTGAAGATTTATTTTTTACAGCCTAAATCAGCAGGTCAAAGTAATTTTTTGACAGGAAAAGTACTTTGCTGTGACTCTCCATGAATCTTCTTCCTCCCCCTCCCCTACATCCCCTATCTCTTGCCCTGTGAATATCTGTCTTCACAACTTACTGAGGTCTCATATCTGTCTGCCCATGGCCTGTCACTGACCTGCCAGCCCCCTCTCTACGTCTCCCTTCTGCAGTTCCTTTGATTCTTATCCTGCTAGAATGCAGAGTCTGGCCCTGCATTTGCTCTCAGGTCTTGACCTCTCAAACCAAGATATTAGTACCCACTGGGAGAATTAGGGAGGTGTACAGAAAACAGTGGGGACGTAAAGCCCAGGACACCTTGCCAGAATATCACACCACTTTCATTTAACAGCATTTAACTTGAAACATGCATATTTTTAGCAAAATAAATTAAAAATGCCAAGTGTACCATTTACCAGTTGTGTGACCTTGAGATATGTCTTACCTATCTAATTGCAATCTTAATTCTGCAATATACCTTCTGAAAGTAAATAAACGTGTGACGCACTTAGCACGTTGCCTGGCACAGAGACTTGCTTAAGAAGTATTGAATTTTGTTTCTATTTTAACATTTATCTAACAATTTGCCAGTTGCACATCAGTAAAATGAGGTTCAGAAAGGCGTATTTGCCCCAAATCATAACTGACAAATGACAGCCCAGGAACTTGAGTATCATCTGGAACCTGGTTGGTCTAACTCCCAAAGCTATGATCCTGACCACTAAGCTACATATCAAATAAATGGCATGCTTGGGTAGTAGACACTTAGGGTTTTGCCCAAGATCCCCCTAGATTATGGATTCACTCCGTTTGCTTTTAAGTGTATGCAGCCAAGGAATAACCTGATTTTTTTTTTTTTTTTTTGAGATGGAGTCTTGCTTTGTCACCAGGCTGGAGTGCAGTGGCATGATCTCCACTCACTACAACCTCTGCCTCCTGGGTTCAAGTGATTCCCCTGCCTCAGCTTCCCAAGTAGCTGGGATTATAGGTGCGTGCCACCACGCCTGGCTAATTTTTTGTATTTTAGTAGATTCAGGGTTTTACCATGTTGGCCAGGATGGTCTCGATCTCCTGACCTCGTGATCCACTCACCTCAGCCTCCCCGAGTGCTGGGATTACAGGTGTGAGCCACTGCGCCCAGCTGGAATAACCTGATTTGTAATGTCTTGCTTCCTGTTTTCCTTCATGCAAGATTCTAGGTTGGTTAAGCCAAACAACCATCTAAACAGAGGGCTTTCTGTGAGTCAGGAGCCTTCCCAAACATGAGATTTGGTAAAGCAAACCCCTCCAAGCTCTGATCCCATGGTTTTACCTCTCATTCTTCTTTTGTTCGCCATGGCACCCTTTTGTTAGTCCCCTCCAATCCTTTTATATTGCAACCCCTAGTTTTGTTTTTTCATGTCTCTTCCCTTGATAAGCAACACACCCTACTTTTTTTACTGCTGTATTTCTATTTGTCCTGTCTGGAGCACTTCCCCTCCCTCCTAGAAACACCATTCCTTCTTCTTTCTATGCACTCCACCCTCCCTCCTAGAGTTACCATCCCTTCTTCCTTTCTCTTACCTAGATACACAGTTTCTGCTTCACCATGAATGACACCTCTAGGGAGCTTCCTGTAATTTCTGTATCCTTACAACCGCCAACATATAGGCACAGTTAGGCTGGATTTCGTACCTGTCTATGTGCTCCTGTCTCACTGACTTTCCTGAGTCTAGCAATTGTACCCTTGTATTATATCTGGTGACCAGTTTTTATTTCCAAATAACTTCTTGAGTCTAGTGATTGCATTTTATTCAAGATGAATTTCAGGCTACTAGCAAAATATCTGACATAGTAGATCCTCAGGAATTTTTTTTTCAATAAATAATTTTAATATAATTACTATTAGCCTAAATCCTCCAAGAAGCAGACACCAAGACAGAATTAAACATGTGAAAGGCAGAATGTGCTTGGAGAGCTACCAGACATGCTGCAAATCTAACCCCATGTGAAGGAGATGGAAAAGGAAACATCCCAGACTGCCATGCAGCTTAACGGAGGTTCAGACGAGGAGCCTCTTGCCTCTCACGAATGATCCAGCCTTAGCAGCCCTGCTGTGCATGATCACTGGCTGGGAGCAGCCCATGGAAGGAAGGCTGGCCCAGGCAAGAATGCAGGGATGAGCTTCACAGCATGGTTGCTAGGGCCTCTGTCAAATATTTTCCTTGAAGGCATTCTCATGGTGGCCACAGATACTAAACTGAGGTTATTATCCATTTAACCACATTCCTCTCAATTATGCTTTTATTCAACTAATATTTACTGCATGGATCTTTTATGCCAAGAATAATACTATAGACAGGTGTATGGAAGTGAAATAAAAGGCACCTTCCCTTAAAGAATTTACATCCTAGCAGGACACTTACACGTACATACACACATTACTACAGTGCACTTCTAACTGTAGGATAGAGGTCACCCAGGGTTCTGTGGGAGCATGGAGGAGGAATGAACCATGCCAAGTTTGGGGGAGATGGAGAGAACAAGGTACAACTGAAAGTGACACTTGTGGTGAGTCCTTCAAGGAGAATTTGGAATTCTGCAAGAGGCAGGCAGAAGAAGGAAGAGCATTCAGGCAGAGAAACAAATGAAGCCTCAAGAAGTCTCAGCTTCCTGGGGATGTAACTATGATATGATGACTATGGGCAGTGAAACTGGACACACGGTCAAGGGCCGGACTACAAAGGACCTACAACAAGCCAAACCCTGAGCTAGCACTGGTGCCTGAGTCCATTTTGTGTTGCTATAAGAATACCAAAGACTGATTTGTTAAAAACACCAACTATATTTCTTATAATTCTAGAGGCTGGGAAGTTCTAGGTCTTCCACCTTGAGAAGACCTGTAGTCACCATGAGAATACCTTCGAGGAAAATATTTGACAGAGGCCCTAGCAACCATGTGCTGAAGCTCATCCTGCATTCGTGCCTGGGCCAGCCTTCCATGGGCTGCTCCCAGCCAGTGACCATGCACAGCAGGGCTGCTAAGGCTGGATCATTCATGAGAGGCAAGAGGCTCCTCATCTGAACCTCCATTAAGCTGCGTGGCAGTCAAGAGGCCTTCTTATTGCATCATCCCATGGCAGAAGGTGGAAGAGCAAGAGAGCTTGAGAGAGCAAGAAAGCAAGAGAGATTCACTCACTTTTATAATAAGCCCACTCTCTCAATAACTAACCTACTGCCATGATAGCCATAATAATCCATTCATCTGGGCAGAGCCTTCCTGACCTAATCACCTCTTCTTAGGTTTCACCTCCCTACACTGTTGCACTAAGGATTAAGTTTCCAACACATACACTTTGGAGAACACATTCAAACCATAACAGCTGGGGACACAGAAAATTCTCATCACTGACCTGAGGCTTCAAGGTATTTACACTCTACTGAATGAGGCAGGCAGGCAGCTCTGTTAACAGATGACAGCAAACCAATATCACAAATATACGAGAAGCAATGATATTTCCAAGGAGGGAATAATGATTGCTTCTTGTATATTTATGATATTGGATTGAGATCCTGGACTGAGATAAAGAGAGGAGAAATCAAGAAAGGTTTGCAGAAACAAGAAGTGAAGTCCCAGATTTTATTTATTACCCTCCCCATTGGAGCCTGAAATTCGGTCCTCTTTTATAGAGAAGGGAAAATTGTGTTACAGGTGCCAGGATATCTTTGGTGGACCCCCAACTTTGTTTGGCACCATTGACATCAGATGTTACTGCCAGACATAAACTCACTATGTAGAGAAAAACATTCATGCCCTTAATCCTGACATTCACAGTCTCATATGGCCTGCCCCATGCCTACCACTCTATCCCGTCCCACCCACTTCTCTTCCCTCTCCTTCTCCCTCTCTGCTTCAGGCACACTGGCCATCTCTCAGAACTTCAAACATACAAAGTTCTTCTGACCCTAGGAATCTGACTGCGACCGCTGCCTCTGCCTGGGGTGTACCTTCCCTCATAACTTTGCAACACTGACTCCTTGAGATTAGGGTCTCGGTTTAAACAGAGGTCATTCATGACCACACCATGAAGAGTGGCCACCCAGTTTCTCTCCATTCCGTCAGCCCAACTTATTTCTTATCATGACATATGACCTGCTAGTATGTTTTTTCTAAAATGTTTGTGTGTGTTTGATTATTGTCTACTCCTCTCACATGTAACTACTTTGAAAAATCTTATCATCTTGTTCACAGCTATATCTGCAGTGCCTCGAAAATCACCTGACTCCTAGCAGGCAGCCACATACACTTACTGCATGGATGAAGGGATAAATACTGGAATCGATAGATGGAGAACTGTCCTGGTTTCCCAGGTCCTCTGCTCTTCATGCTGTTTCTAGGGGCTGCAGGGAGGAACAAAGCAATCACCAAAGCACACACTTGCTCATGAGAAAAAGTACACTTTGAAAAATGAAGTGTTCCCTGTCATTAGCTTTCAGTCAAGCTTCCCATCAGGAAACTTTTGCATCAGATGTGATTGGACCTTGAGGGGGGAGGCCTGCCATGCAGGTCCTGGCCCTCCTGTGAGCTGGAACAGATGGTTCCTTCACACACATCTAAATAAAGCTGTAATGGTGCTGGCCCACAAACATGGCAGAGGTGAACCTTTCTATACAAAAAGGAAAGTGTTTCTTGGATGTTATGTAAAAATCAATTTCTACAGTGCCACTGGTTTTCATTTTAGGCACAGTTTATCTTCTTTTTTGGATATCTCATCAATAGACTGCTGTTCTTCCTAGTCTAGGCTAGTACGAGTATGTCTTTAGAATACCTCCCTGCTACCCCACAGAGATATCCGGCACACTCTATTAGGGTTATCGTCTTAGAACATCACTCCCATAATGCACCCCTCTCCCTCGATATCTGAGTAATGAGTCACCTTCGATTATCTGATCAAGATAGAGAATCACTCACAACATGTCTGTAATTAGGCTGTGTTCCGATTAGGGAGTTGAAGGCATAACCACAGCCAATGCCTTACAGCACAGGAAATATCTTGGAGCGATAAGTCTGTCAACTCTTTAGGAAAAAACCCTCACAAGACAACAACAGCATAGGAAAGAAATGGAAAAGGTGGCACTGCACAGAAGAAGATACTATGATGTACGAAAATAAAGGGTAGATGTTTGTCTCTTCCCCACCACTGAAGTTGTGGGAATTCAAAGGAGTCATTTGTAGTACCCCAAGGGACCAAGAACACAGATAAGGATGTGTTAATGTTCTCCCAGCTCATTTAATTTTCTTTCTTTCTCCATGGACTTAAGTTTCGGGAGCTTTGGAATTATGTCTCTATCCCCCTGTTTATATCCCCATCACTAAGCAGAAAGTGTAGGGCTTAACAAAAATTTTGAAATAATAAACATAATAAATAATGGAGGTGATGCTCAGGTGAAAATTCTGAGATAAGAAGGCAATAATGCCATGTCAAGAAGCACCATGTGGAGGACTGTGGGAAAGATGCAAGGAGATGCCTCACCTCTCAGCAGTGAGTAGCACGGATGCCTTTCAAAGGTGAGACTCGGGGAAAACAGAGAATTTTAGGTTTTTACCTTGCACTCATTGCAAAGACATTTTATGTAATTTTTGTTTGTTGTTCATTATAGGTTATGATTTTAATAAGACCTTGGTAGTTCTGTGTCATTGTATCCCTGGAGGAACTACAGGATGGGATGTGGAGGTGAGTGAGTTTAACATATGACAATTAGGACATTATTTCATATCTTCATGTAAAATCATTACATTATTTTTGTAAGGGAGGAAATTCCATTATTCGCAACAACATGGGTGAACCTGGAGGGTATTATCCTAAGTGAAATAAGCCAGCCACAGAAAGACAAAACCCACATGTTCTCACTTACACATAGAATCTAAAACAATAGAGCTCATGGAAGCAAAAAATGGAATGGTGGTTACCAGAAGCTGGCAGAGGGGTAGGAGGAATGAGAAGATGTTGGTCAAAGTGTAGATAGTTGCAGTTAGGAGAAATAAACAAGATGTATTTAAGGTGATGAATATGTTAATTAGTTTGAGTGAATCATTCCATATTGTATACATACATCATAACTTTATTTTGTATCCCATAATTATATATAGTTATATATAAGTATAATCTATCAAAACTGACATTTTTTCTTTTTTTAGAGATGCAGTCTCACTATGTTGGCCAGGTCAGTGTTGAGCTCTTGGCCTCAAGCAATTCTCCAGCCTCAGCCTCCCAAAGTGCTAGGATTACAAGTTTGAGCCGCCATACCCAGCCCAAAAATGAATTTTAATTTAATTTTTAAAAAAGAAAAAAAGTCAATATCACTAATCCTCAGGGAAATACAAATTAAAACCAAACACAAAGACATTCTATGCAAGTCTCATGCTTAGAGAACTTGTAGATGAATATTAACCCTTATATGAGAAAGAGGAGCTATTTTAGTAACTAGTATGTGTTGCACCCTAATGGATGGGTTAAATGTGTCAGTCTCATGCAATTCTCTCAGGAAATATGAGAAATAGGAACTAATTTTGCTATATTACAAAGGACAAATTTGGACCTCAGAGAAGTAAATTAACTCTTCCATAAACACACAGAAAGTACAGGTTGTATCTGAGACTAGAATATAGGTTTCCTCATTCCCAGGGAAGTACTATTTTTTCTTCTCAATCTTACATCCGAAAAATATTACCAGTAGATGGAACCTAACATTCCCCTTCATATGTTACTCAACTATATTTTTATGGCCCTTACTGACCCAGATTTTCCTGTCTTCCAAGGCACATTGACAGATATTTGAAACACAGATAGCAAATACCTGGTATGTGCTTTATTTCTCCTACCTGCATAACAATTAATCATGGAGTGATGGGGTCTTACTATCAGGTTCAATGTAGCCTCAGAATCCTTCTTAGCACATAGAGCACCAAATTCTACTAACAATTAATAACATTTGCACACCTAGATCAAATTTATTGGCTCCACTTGTTTGGATATTTCTGAGAGATAGTAAATATATTAGAAAAGGTATAAGACTAGAAGTTAGAAAACCTGGCCGGGCACAGTGGCTCACACCGGTAATCCCAGCACTTTGGGAGGCTGAGGCAGGCAGATCACCTGGAATCAGGAGTTCGAGAACAGCCTGGACAACATGGTAAAACCCTGTCTCTACTGAAAATACAAAAATTAGCTGGGTACAGTGACACGTGCCTGTAATCCCAGCTACTCAGGAGACTGAGGCACGAGAATCGCTTAAATCTGGGAGGCAGAGGTTGCAGTGAGCCGAGATTGTGCCACCACTGCACTCTATCCAGCCTGGGTGACAGAGAGAGACTCCGTCTCAAAAACAAAAACAAAAACAAAAAACTTACATATTTCACACTCACAAGTTACCACTCCTAACTGGCTTTAGACAAGTCACTCCATTTTCTCTGTCCTCCAGTTTCCTCATTTGTAGGAAGAAAGCTTGAAAAAACAACCTAAATTCCCTCTTTCCACCAACATTTTGGAAGAGACAGAAGTGCTTAGCACAGTTTATTAGTCCTAGGAGGTTAGTTAACTTGATAAACTTATCACTGCTATATTTTTAATGAATCCCTCTACCAAATATGTTTGTTCTATTTGGCAACATTCTTATACTTCAAAAAGTTTTCAAGAACATAATGAGTATACTCAAATAATGGGCTCTGAGGGTGGAATTTCAGTTTTATGGAGCGTGATACTCTGTGTAGGAAGGGCATGGGGGTTCTTTTCTCTTCTCCTTCCAACATAAATTACAGGGAAGAGAGAAGGCTTCAGGGGTATGGGAATTCAGGTTTCATATCATGTGTTATCCTGTGAGCAAGAATGAAATGGATTCTGTTGACATTAGTGGACTGAGAGTTTTAGCTCCAGTAATCTCCTCTTAATCCAAGAGTAACGTGACTTTATACGTGTAGATAAGGGCAGATACTACTTAAGGAGGGCCTGTGTGAGCAGAGATAAAGAGCATCCTCAGAGCCATGCCCACTTGTAAGTCTAAGCCCCAGAGTTAGCATTTATATCTCTTAGACTCCTTGACTGCAGCCCACCCATTGGGAGACACTCAGGCTTTGCAAGACTTGCATGCCCAATAGGTTAGCCAGAGGACACAAGTGGCTATTTAAATTCCAATTAATGAAAAATTAAATAAAATTAAAAATTCAATTCTTCCTCCACTTTAGCTGTATTTCAGATGCTCAATAGTCAGTGGCTAGTGTCCATCATATTGGACAGCATAGATAGAGAAAAACACCATCACTGCAGAAGGTTCTATTGGTCAGTGCTATTCTACGTGAAGACTTATTTGTGATATTTTGGTGCATGAAAGTCCTGACAACACTTTTTGCACTGGCAATAGAAGATGGCTTCTTCCTCTCCAAGCTGTTGCTCAGTGCTGGATAGCTGAGTATGGGATGTGTAGAATAGAAGAAAGTTAGTTTCCTGTCCCACTTCACCCTTGCTCATTCTCGAAACTGTACAGCAAGACTTAAGAAGCCTTAAATAAATATATCACACGTATATCCTCCTTTAAAATGATGTGCTTGTTCAGGCATCATTTTAAAGGATCATTATGTAGCTGAATGAATGATAATGTAGATTAAAGTTTTGCTTCTAATACTATTAACTAATTATTTCTGTCAATTATCAATAAATGCCCATAAGCTTATATAACATTGTAAATAATCTCATTATCCACATTTATCCCCACATTTATCCTCACCTTTTACTAAACTAGTTGTAAGTTCATTTCATTTCTTCAGTAATGTTTTGATCTAGAAAGACATTTAATGTAGTTTCAAGTTTTCTACTGGTTAGATACTGTGGGCACATTTCTTCCCATTTATATCTCATTTTCATTTTCAACCTGAACCATTTCTCCTTCAATGACCTCAGTCAGTAAGGTCTCCTACTTTTTTAGCAGCAGTGATAATAATAAAGCTGAAAATTCATATGGGGGAACTTATTCTGGACACTTGATCAATAGGGTAAAAGATTTTTGTTTACTATGTCTTTCCCCTACTCCATGCACATTATAGCAGAAAAGAACAAAAATTGTAACTCTGATGTTACAATGATATTCCTTTCTAAGGCAATTCAACAAGACTATGAAGAAGCTCCTCTATGAGAAAGTTGTATTTTGAGTAAGCTGAGTCACTAACAAAGGCCAAGAGGAAGGGACTAGGGAGAGAGCTTTTACCAAACACCATCATGTGTTAATGCTAAGAATAAACTAAATGCTTTAATCACTGAATAGTGATGGAGGAGAGTGAACCATTTGTATAGGCATAAGAAAAACCAGGGAGACTCTTGAAGACCCATAGAAGATTGCAGTGAGTGAACCCAGACTTTCCAAAGCTTTAACTAGCTTTTTAGAAGCCAATTGGAAGTCTACACTGCAGCATTCAGTGAAGAACTTTTTTTCTTTTAATTCAAATGTATTTTCATTTAAACTCCAAATCTTGGAAGGAAAAGATCGTATTAGCAAACTCCATGTTTTACTCACCTTACCTAAATACTTTTCTTTCTCTCAAAACCTTGCTTCAATTTGATGTGGTCAACAACTCAGATAATTGCTTTAAGTAAAGAAAGTTTCAGAGATGCAGATTTCAATTAACATGGTCACTGGTAAAGATAGCCAAATTCTTGTTAGCTAGGGAGCTTGAGTTATCATGAATTTTAATAAATAACATGGATAATAATACATATCAGACATCAGAAATGTTTGTATTTTTGTTGTTTTGCTATTTTCCCTTGCTTTTTCTGAACCTTGAATACAGTGGCTTATACTCCTTCCTTCAAAGTACATTGCAATCAAAAAAAAAAAAAAAAAAAGTACATCGAAATCTTTGCTCTGTACAATGTCCTTCTCTTATGTTATTTTATTTTGCATCTGTGTTTCTAAGACCACAAATTTCCCATGCCTCTTTACTCTCCTGCAGGCACCTGAGTTTTAATGCATCTTTGTAAAATGCATCATGCTATATTATATATGATTATGTTTTAATTTATACAATTATAATGGTCTAAAATTAATTCATTTCATTAAGGAATGTTTTCATAATCAAGCCATGTTGTTATTGGTACATTTGGTTTATAGCCTCTATCTGCTTCATAACATCCCAAATTATTCACAAACATTTTGTCTCTCCA
The DNA here is from genome assembly GCF_007565055.1 of Rhinopithecus roxellana. NCBI lineage: Eukaryota > Metazoa > Chordata > Mammalia > Primates > Cercopithecidae > Rhinopithecus > Rhinopithecus roxellana. The sequence continues at coordinate 26,318,417 of NC_044564.1, forward strand.
TTCTCTCGGTAATAGCCATCTAGGTCATAGCTTACATTAATACAAACAACACCAAAATACATATCCTCATACATGTCTGCTATGGACTTGTCTCTGTAATATTATTGTCTCTGTTAATTATGTTAATGTTAATGTCTCTGTTATGAAAATGTCTGTCTAATACATGCCAAGGAGGGAGATCTCTGAGTCACAGGACATATTTATACCCAATTTTATTAATTATAATCAGACTGTTTTTGATAGCATTTTACGTTCTCATCACTGGGAATTAATATGCCAGTCTCACCCTACATTTGCTCACAATTGATATTATGTCCCTTTTTGCTTTTTTTCTGCCAATCTGATAGGCTTAAAGGAGTTTGTAAGTGGAAGACAGAAAATTACATTAATTATGCATACAAATGTAAAAATTCAATGAAATATTGCTAACTTTATTTGAGTTGCAATATATAAGTTAGAATTCTTTGGTTGCAATCAACAAATTGATTCTGGATAAGTTTTATTTTTAAAGTAAAGTAGAAGCTGTGAAAATCAGTTTGAAAAATGACAGAAACTGAAGAGAAATCTAGAGATTAGGGTAACAGAAGACAATGGATAGCTTCTTTAGGATTCTCTTACCAGAAGGATGACCTCTCACTATTGCCAGTCTTAGATTGAGTCACCACTCTAAGGAGTTATATCTCAAAGAGAAATTGATTGGCACATTTTGGGATATGTACACAAGAGTAGAGCCCTTTTATTGATGACACTATCAAGTCTGAACCCAATAGTACATGACTCAGGCAAAATTGGAGCACTACTACTAGAATAATAAGGAACAGATGACGGAGTTTTAAAAATAAAACACAAAGAATACATAGAGCTTAAAGAGAATGAACAAATAATGCTTAAATTAGTTAAATGCAATTTACTGAGTGCCTACAAAAGTCTCTATGCTTTGAGAATTCAAGGTAGACAGTCTGATATCTGGAGAACTTAAGATCTTTTTGAGTGGCATGTAATATCTAATGAAACATGCTTGGTAAAGTGATATGATTCACCCAGTCTAAGTTTTAATTTTGTAATAATGAGTTTATTAATAATTATTAATCGATTTTTTTGTGTTATCACTATTAGGGGGGAACTGTGGGCTTCTTTCATTTGTGAAATAGCCTCTTTTTTGTAGATTGCCCACCCATATTTGACTTTAGTCATAAACTCTTTCCAACCAGAAGGGTGAATTTCACAAGTCTATATAGATTAGATGTTTATATGCTTCTGAGGACAACATGACAAAACAAAACATACAAACAAAATGAGCTTTGATTTAGACATTTGTTTAAAGACAAAGGGGAGCACAAGCTGTTACTAGATGGTTCTATTTGATAGATAGGCCAATAAGCACCTAATCCTGAATAACAGAGGAAAATGATATAGGAACTGTGGCTTAATGATCTCTGAATCACCATCTCATAAATGGCATGCTCATCTCTGCTTTATTCATTAATTTCTTCCTAATCTAGGCAGGCAACTGTTGATGAAGGTCCCAGGATCTTGTCAAATGAGTTATGTATCTGGAGTTAGAATAACTCTGTTATTTAGAGCAATGAGCCCTTGAAAAAGACACTTTACCTTCTTTACAAGCTCAGATTCTCTTCTGTGCTCTACCCTCACTCAGGGTTGATGGGAGGTGCCAATGAGTTAAAGTGGTTATATTTTGCTGACCGAACAGTGAGGATTAATATTAGCTCTGACGATAAATGTGGGATCTTATTAATGAATTCGAAGAGTTTCCAGTATGATTGGAGATCATGATGGTCACATGTGGCATAACACAAGTAGAATGCATGAATACAGGTCATTAAATGACATCCTGTAAATTATGAAAGACTTAAGAATTAGAAGAAGAAATAGTTGACCGGGCGCGGTGGCTCATGCCTATAATCCCAGCACTTTGGGAGGGCGAGGTGGGCAGATCACGTGGTCAGGAGATCGCGACCATCCTGGCTAACCTGGTGAAACCCCGTCTCTACTAAAAACACAAAAAATTAGCCGGGTATGGTGGTGAGCGCCTGTAGTCCCAGCTACTCGGGAAGTTGAGGCAGGAGAATGGCGTAAACCCGGGAGGTGGAGCTTGCAAGGAGCCGAGATGGCGCCACTGCACTCCAGCCTGGGCGACAGAGCGGGGACTCCGTCTCAAAAAAAAAAAAAAAAAAAAAAAAAAAAGAAGAAAATAGTTGCAGCTGGATTAGATGAGATCACTTCTTGAGAGAAGGGAGAATTGTAGTAAGCCTTTAAATATTGAGCAAGATTAGACAGAAGGGGCGAAATAAGAGCAGCAATGTGGCGCAGAGCTTGAGGATTTTTATGTCTATAGCTATTACAATTAACAGTTTATTTCAGCTGGTGAACACAGAGGCTGTCTTTAGAAAGTATACTGTTTTCAGTTTATAAATGTCTCTCCTTTGTCTAGGAGAGGCATTTGTAAATCCATGATCAGATAGAATAAATTCATATTCTCCTAAGAGAGCTTCTTTTCCACCCATCCTACTTATCACCTGAAGTTCTCATGAAAGCAAGGATAGAGGTGGGGGAATGAGTTTTCTTTGTATTGTCAAATAGATACTTCTTGGTGGGTTAGTCACCTCAGACTGACCTTCTCCAAAACACTTGAAAAGATTTGTAAGTCTGAACAGATTGCCTAGATTCTGGCAAACAGATTGCAGGAAAAAATAATATCTAGCCTTAAACTTAGAAGGGAAAGCTGGGCATGGTGGCACACCTGTACCACCAGCTACTCAGTAGGCAGAGGTGAGAGGATCACTTGAGGTCAGGAGTTTAAGGCTGCAGTGAGCTATGATTGCACCACAGCACTCCAGCCTCGGCAACAGAGTGAGGTCTTATCTCATAATAAAGTAAGTGAGTAACTATGGTTATGATAAAACAAGAGTCAGCACCCTATATATGGTCCACAAGTCGAAATTCAAAATTCCATATTTGTATCATATGTAAGTGTGGAGTCTGAATTTGTATCATCCATGTCGTAGTAGAATACTGAGATCAGAAACTAACATTAAAAAATACTGGCTGAGGACCAATGAACACTTTGATCTTCAAAATAATCAAATGAAAACCACTTTATAGCCACTTCCAAAACCACTGTTCATGGGCTTCCATGGAGAAGAAAAATATTTTGGTGACGATAACAAAAAAAGAAAGAATATTGCAAATCAATCCCCTTAAAGAAAAGTAAAGAAAATAAAAATATTGGAGAAAGAGCATCTCATGAACTTGAGAAAAAAGAAAAATCTGAGAATGACTATAAGGTAAGTATAATTAAAATAAGTAGAGATAACAATGGAAACCACAATAAAATTACTAAAGTCTCTACAAAATGAAATCATTACATTGAAAGAGAAAAGAATTTTGCCTTGACGTGAACAATTTAGTCCTGAAATTATGAAAGCTATACACACAAAAAACAAATGTATAAATTTACTCACAAATTTTAAAATTATTTAAGCAATCTCTGAATATAAAGAATACTATGTTTAGTGTGTAAGTTGTTTTAATCTTATATTTTGATCCATAGGTTATCACATTTAAAACACATGTGTGTGAAAGAGAGAGAGAGTTTTAAATATAAGTTATGTCATATTAAGATTTTATCTATACTTTGCAGTTTTTATGTAACAGCAATTGATAGTGAATATCTTCTGATATTAGCTCATATATTTGCTCATTTGTTTTAAAAATTGCACAATAATTTATTTGAATTTCTTCTATTGATAAGCTGTTACTCCTTCTTGTTATTACAAGCAGTATTGCAAAGATTGCACAAACTTTTGTGCACACATTTTGCGCTTTGCTAAAGGCGAATATGCTGGAAGAATAATTGTTTGTCAAAGAACATGCACCTTTAACTTTTTGATACTTACAAATTATCCGCAAAAAAAGTCACTCATCCTACCTAGCTGAGGAAGATCCAATTCATATCTGTCTTAATTAGGTAGATTCTGAATAAGCTTTACTAAAAAAAAAAAAAAGAAAGAAAGAAAAAGAAAAAGGATTCCAGGGCCCAAAGTAATTTGAGAAGATACCAAACCAAATAAACTTAAAATCTTCCAGCTTTGGCAGAGTTGACGGTGATTGAAGAATGAAGCCAGAAATCCACTCTTCTCTGCATCTCTGATTGAATATATGTGATTTAAAAAATCACAAAGCAAGCTTTCTCAAAGGTGCCTTTTAGCATCTACCAGTTAATCTATCAACCTCATGTCTTTGGGCTTTTCTGCCACCTCCTATGCTCTGCTCTGTTCAGTAAGCTCCAGAGAGCCTTCTCCCCGACCATTACTACCAATGTGCTTTGAGTCATGCACCTGCATCTCCTTTTTCAGACACAAGGGACTCCTGCTTGGCCATTGTGGATGGTTTCACACTAGCTAAAGCCAACCAATATCCCTCTAAGGGGTAGGTCATCGAAGGTGGTTTAGGAGCCAATAAAGGATGGCAAATCACTTTATGGAAATTAGCTATTAATTATTTATTCATTGACGATTTGACCGCAATCCAGCAGGTGACTTGATAGGATGAAGATGATTCGATAAGTGGATTTTTTTCCTTGTCTATAAGACACTTTCAGCATATCCCTCCCAAAATCCACCTGAAATTACCTAACTTAAAGCGGCTATGAGAAAGAACTAGTTCATCTCCTCCAGGATGGGCAATCTTGGGGAAAAATGTTGTTATTCCTTTATTCATGTATTGAATGATTCTCTTCCTCTGCTGATGAATTGTTTATGGAAGAAACAGGAAAAATGACTAATTAAAAAGAGAAAAAACATAAAATAATCTGATGTGAGGTTGTACTTTAACCTTTCTTCCTTCACCGATTTCCTGGAAGGAAGGCAGTGTGGTATTATGAGAAAAATAAATAAATTTTGAGCAGGCTGACCTGGGTTTAAACTAAAATGCCACCAGTTATTGGCTGTATGACCCCAACAAATCAATTAACCTCTCTGAACCTCAACTTCTTCATATGCAAATATTGGGATATTAAAATGTTGAATGACATGAAGTGAAAATATAATGTGTGTGCCTGGAAAATTGTCAGATTTTATAAATGACAGAGAAGATGGTCATTATGCAGCAAACTGTTCTTTGAAGTATCCTAGAAAGCTAATCTCCCACTCTCTGGGGTCTGAGGGCATTTGGCAGTTTACAAACTCTCCACAGGCCCATTTACATATTGTTTCACTGAAGAAGTTTGGAGTGATTAATTCAGAAACTGCTCAATAACCTTATCAACTGCCCCCCAGTATTGAAAACCTTCTTAAATAAATGGACTGCAAATTCAAGTTTTAGAGACACAGAACTTGCCTCTTTTTCCTTTAACTTGATCATTGGAATCATGGCCACGAATAAAATAAAATTGGGGGCCGGGCATGGTGGTTCATGCCTGTAATCCCAGCACTTTTGGAGCCCAAGCTGGGAGGATCACATGAGGTCAGGAGTTCTGAACAACATGGCAATTACCCTGAACAACATGGCAAAATCTCATCTCTCCAAAAAAAAAATACAGAGTTAGCCAGGTGTGGTGGCATGTGCCTGTAGTCCCAGCTACTTGGGGGGGTGAACCAGGAGAATTGCTTGAGCCCAGGAGGCGGAGGTTGCAGTGAGCCGAGATCACACCACTGCACTCCAACCTGGGTGACAGAGTGAGACTCCATGTCAAAAAATAAATAAAATAAAATAGTGTATGTAAGAAATCCTTCCTAAGCTCTGAATTGCTCCTCAAATATAATTATGATAATAATAATATTCCAGCATCTTAGACTTGTAAGAATCTTATTATGACTAATTATTAAGTCAAATTCTAATTATACATAAAAAGTAAAGAAAACATGGGCAATAATACTGTAGCCCTTAGCTTGATATATTGGTTTTGGTTTATTCCGTAATTTAACATTTTACGTTCTACTAGCAAAAAACTGGGTGGTGATGGTAAATCCTTTTTCCTTTTTCTTTTTTCTCCACTATCTTTTTCTTCCTTCCATCCTTTTGATCTCCTTTTTCTTTCTCATGGAGTTGAAATTGTTTGGTTAAAATCCAAAAAGGGGTAAAAAGAACAAAATAATTCAGTAATTTTTGGCTTGTAAAACAATTCACACTCATTTTTGTTCATGATCCAACTTATTCCCATCTCTCTAGCCTAATCTTCCACCATTTTCCTATGCAGGCTATTTGATTTGCAAGGATAGAAAGGGTTCCTGGTCTATCAAGCATTACATTGTAATAGATCCCTCCCAAGCTCTGAAGTTATATAGGCAGTAAACTTCATTTCAGGTTCCCTGAATCTCATTAATGGTTAGTTCAATGTGAAACACAACGTCCAGACGGAGACAGTATCTGCGGATCCATGTAAAATCTGAGAGACGAGAAAAGGCAATGTCAATCCCCAGAGCAGGGAGAAATTATGAGAAATATATACTGTTTAGTAGGGCACACGCTCCCACCCACCTCCTATGATGAATGAGGATTGGAGCTGAGAATACCTGCTCCCCTACTGTTCTTCCCACGTCTGAAACCTGTCCCATGTCTCCCTTGGGGAAAACAAAGGAATCTGAGATTTTCATAGAGAAGATAGACAGACGAGAGTAAGAGAGTAAGAAAGCAGAGAGAGAGAGAGAGAGAGAAGAGAGAGAGAGAGAGAGTATCAAAAGAAAGCAATAAGAAGAGACATAATAATCAAGACAGAGAAAAGCAGGCAGAGAGAAAGAGATGAGATGAAAAGCCAGAAAGAAAAGAAAATTCAGAGGGAGGGAGGGAGAGAGACAGAAGAAGAAGGGTGAGGGAGAGAGATCACAATATAAAATAAAGAAAAATAGAAGCATTTCGATTTTGGGGAAAGATGGTAAGTGCTACTGTGAAGGGTCAAGGAAAATAATACTGTGTCAAAGTTGACATCAGATTAAATTAGAAAACTTGGGAGGAAATCATGGTAAAATTAAACCTAATGGAATAGAAAGAGGAGAAGAGAGGGAGGCACCAGACAGATGGTGATCGGGGCAGAGGGCAATGAGGGATTGAGGGGAAAAAAGCTAACAAAGGCATGGCCATGAACTTAAAACTGGAGAAGAGAAGCTCCTGAAGTCTCTGGAAATGCTTGGGTCTGAGACCCGAGAAGCAGTGTAAAAAGAAAATAAAGTCAAATACACACCCTGGAGGGTCTTGGGGCTTGGATAATGTGTTTAGCTGCATCATGGGGTAAGGAGAAAGGAGATCTGAACTCTGAGATTGGTCCTCTCATTCATGAACAGTGTGACCAGGGAACGTTGATAAACACTGGAGATCTTTGTTTCTTTGTCTGTGAAAAGTGGTGGAGAGCTAGGTAGGCTGAAATGGTTTTGAAATCTTACAGCCTAGGTGGAGCATCCAAGATGAGTGGAAACTCAGGATGACAGGAAGCTCAAGTTTGTAGACAGCATGATAAACTTAGCCGTGACAAGAGCCCTCATGTCTGGAAAGCCCTCGCCAAAAAGGGCTTTGTAGTTGACACTGGAATAGCAGAAAGAAAGCTGGACTCTCTGCTTCGATCTCTGCCAGAAACTAGCTAGTCCCTTGACTGGACTTTGCCTCTCTTTCCTCATGCATGCAATGTACATATGGGTTTCTGTGTAGGGGTGAGGAGATGGGAAGTAGATGAGTTGAACCAAATCTTAATAGCCTATTCAAATGCCTCTAGGGGCAAGGCAGCTTGTAGAGAGGCCAGGTGGGAACTGAGGAGAACCAGGAGTGTCATGCCCTTCCTCAAAGAGGTGGTTTATCTGACTGTTCCCAATAATATAGGTTCATGAGAGTCAAACGATACGAGATCTTTTAATGTTTTCAAGAGAAGCTTGAATACCTGATTTGCATGCAAAATGCAATGGCTAAACAAATCCACAGTGAAGATTTCAACCTAACAGAATATGACTGGAGCCACCAGGTTGCAGCATGCAACGCTGGGATTACATAATATTCGACATGGCTATTCCATGTTCTCAGATTCTGGGATTCTGTAATATAGGGAACAGTGAATTCTTAGGTAAGAAAATATAAGAAACAAAAGCAAATGATAGAGAGAGTGAAGGAGGGAAGATGGTTAATGCCATTTTCTCTTCTAGCTTTGCTTTTGCTTCCATATTTGACTGGTTTCATCCTCCCAATTTCAGTCCAAAGCTACTAAAAGCAGTGCCCCTTTAATGCCACTCACGTCCCCTTCTCTTCTATCCTTGTCTACGTCCTTTCCCTCCCACAGCCTCTCCCCACACCATTTTTAAGTCCATCAGTGTTTCTCATTCCATCCGTCTGCTTTTTGTCCTTGTTCCTCCAGACTCGAAGCCCTGGGGTGGCACCACCCCTGGTATCTGAAGGCAAGTGAATTTCTCCTATATGAGAAGTTAAAAGTATTTCTGTGGTGGAGATATTTAATCATTTGAATCCTTGATAGGAATAGTTCTTTTTATGTCTTCCAGCAATAAATCCAGACTGTATCTTATCACCAATCGCAGAAGAGAAGAGAATTAACCAGCTGAGAGTGTGACTAGAAATGAAACCCACAGAAAAGGGAGCGAAAAAGAGACCACTTTATCTATGTGCGCACAAAGCATGGTAACACGGAATCAGTGAGCAATGGGGAAAAGCACTATTCTTGGGCACTCCTTCCTCATCAATCTGCAACACCTCTTAAAATGCTTGAGCTTTGTCCTTTTTCTGAAATCATCTTATTTTTGCCCCTTTATCATTCTTACCCTCCCTCCATGGAACTTTTTGATTATTACCGTCTTCTTGCTGAGACAGATCTCCTTAATCATGTTTTCTTGTTTTCTCGCTTTCTCTAGCTTCTGCTTCCCTCTTAAAATGTTTTGTTGTTGTTTTTTGCTTCTCCGCTAGATAGTACACTATGTACAGTCAGAGGAGTGTGTGCCTCATTCACCACTGTATCCTCTGTGTTTATGGTATACATGACACATAGTGGGTACTCAGTATTCTGCCTAAACTTGTCTCACTATCATACATACACGAGCAGAATAGTACATTGATGATCTTCTCACCTTTCTCTCTCAGCTTATCAAGAATATACTGTACTTCTAAAAATCATATCTAACATACATGGCTTTCCGTTTCTAAGCCCTTTGAGGGCAGATGCCAAGCCCTACATTTCCTCTACTGCACTGGAACAGTTGTTAATTTGTAATGGAGACTCAGTTTTATACCAAATTTCCTGGGATTAAAATTGCTTGGATTCTAACCCAAGCTGTTAACCTCTCATCATCTATGTTTGCTTGACCAAGGTATTACAACTCTCTGAAGTTCAGTTTTCCCTTCTTCAACATGAAAGCCTAGATAATTGATATGGTTTGGCTGTGTCTCCTCCCAAGTCTCATATTGAATTGTAGTTCCCATAACCCCCATGTGTCATGGGAGGGACCAGGTGGACGAAATTGAATCAAGGGGATGGTTTTCCCATGCTGTTCTCATGATGATGCGTGAGTCTCAGAAGATCTTATGGGTATATAAGCATCTGGCATTTCCCCTGCTGGCACTCATTCTCTCTTACCTGCTGCTAAGTAAGATGTGCCTTTGCTCTTCCTTTGCCTTCCACCATGATTGTAAGGCCTCCCCAGCGATGTGGAACTGTGAATACCTTAAACTTCTTTTTCTTTATAAATTACCCATTCTTGGGTGTGTCTTTATTAGCAGCATGAGAACAGACTAGTACAATGACCTTCCAAATCTATTTACATCTTCAGTTTTTTTTTTTTTTTGAGACAGAGTCTTACTCTGTCACCCATGCTGGAGTGCAGTGGTGTGATCTCAGCTTACTGTAACCTCCACCTCCCTGGTTCAAGCAATTCTCCTGTCTCAGCCTCCCGAGTAGCTGGGACTACAGGTACTTGCCAGCATGCCAGGCTAATTTTTGCATTTTTAGTAGAGGTGAGGCTTTTACCATATTGGTCAGGCTGGTCTGGAACTCCTGACCTCTAGTGATCCACCCACCTTGGCGGGTGCTGGGATTACAGGCCTGAGCCACCCAGCCCAGCCCAGATTTTCTAATTCTATTTGAATAAGTTTTAGTCTGAACTCTAGATAATTCCTTCTAAGAAAGCAAAAAGAACATATGGCTCTGCTCCATTGTTCAAGAGTGCATTGTTCTTAGGACTAGGAAGAGAAAACAGGCTTAAATGCAATGCACTATTAAGTCATGACATAACAGCAATCTCTCACATAAATATCCTACTAGGAAGAAATGCTGCCATAAGCAGCAGAGAAGGTGGAACTGCGGAGGGATGTAGGAGCTGAGAAGACTTCAGAAACCAAACCTACGGCCTCTCTTGAATCATGTTCCTGTTGTGGCATTCCGTCTTTCTCATAAAGTGAAACCTTAAACAACAAACCTTGACAATTTTCTTTGGGATCGGACACTTTAGGATTGGATAAGAGCAGCTTGAGATGAGAAAGTATGAGTCCAAATTGGAGAAGAATTAAAAGTAAGTTATTTGGGTATGGGCAACATAAAGTAAACTGTGTTGAAAAGGAGATTACAAGTTGGAGTTTCAACCTCCATCACCCAACATAAGAGTAAAAACCCTGCCTCCATCCTTATCTGCACTTCTGTAAAAGTCTTTTTCTTTCCCATATGTACATTTCTCTTTCTATTTTTCTTGTTTTCCTCTCCTCCTGTCTTGCAGAGATTTCAGCATGTTTATTTCTAATACTTGAAAAAAAGGAATTTTTTTTCAGATGCATATTCTCCTTTACTGTCAACACACTTAAAAGAACATGTTCAGTACATCAAAGATACAAACTAATTTCAGAAAAAGATAATACAAAGTAGACAAATGCATCTTTCCAGATATGTTTTTCTTCTCTGATTAGAAAAAAAGTGCATATAAGTATGCAATGATGCATTTCAAACCCTACATCTCTTCATTTATTTTTTCTTTCCCCAGTCAATATTATTTGTTTTCAAAGTGACACTTCTTGTGATAGCAAGAAATCAAAATCCACTCAAATGGGTAAAAAGGTAGCTTTTTATGGTCACACAATGGATTATTATATATCAACTAAAACAAACAAGAAACAATAAACAATATGCACTGCTTTGACTTATAAACAATGCAAAATTTAATGAGATTTTACTCTGGTTTTTCCATCCTGCCCCAACTTTCCATTCCACCATAGCACTCAGCAGATCCTGTGAGAAAAATCAGCCTAGCATTTGGGACACTTCCAGATTCTGTTCCCTCATGCTAACCCATGTGGCTGTAAAAAGTGCCACTGCTGGCCGGGCGCGGTGGCTCAAGCCTGTAATCCCAGCACTTTGGGAGCCCGAGGTGGGCGGATCACGAGGTCAGGAGATCGAGACCATCCTGGCTAACGCGGTGAAACCCCATCTCTACTAAAAAATACAAAAAACTAGCTGGGCGAGGTGGCGGGCGCCTGTAGTCCCAGCTACTCGGGAGGCTTAGGCAGAAGAATGGCATAAACCTGAGAGGCAGAGCTTGTAGTGAGCTGAGATCTGGCCACTGCACTCCAGCCTGGGCCACAGAGTGAGACTCCGTCTCAAAAAAAAAAAAAAAAGTTCCACTGCTTTTTTTTTTTTTTTTCTATCCTTAGAAAGGTCTCTCTGCCTACTGCAAGCTTTATGCCCAGCCTGTGCATAGACTCAAAAAATGTCCTCAGTGAATAATGCAGCAAGTCTACTCACTTAAGAAGAGCTCTTTTCTGTTTAGATTTCAGTTCTTCTGCACTCCTTACCTAAACACATTTCTGATCACTTTTCAAAAATATATTACTTTTGTAGCATTTGTCTCCCACACCCAAGTGGTTCCAGCAAGAACAATAGTTTGCTGCTATCTTCTACTCCTTAACCAGAAGTAGAAGTATTATCAGGTTTGAGTTTCAGTTCTTCCACTTACTAGCTCTATAAACTTGGGCAAAAATCTATGAACCTCAGTTCCTCATCTTGAAAACTGAGATGGTGAGCACACCTCCTCCATAGGGCTAGTAGGAAGTTCAATGCAATACTGTATGCAATAGTTTCTCAATGATGGCTGGCGTATGATAATAGTTTTTAAAAATGTCATCTATAGACTTATTGAGGTATTATACAACCTAAAACCTCTAGAAGTTTAGGAGCCTGCTCTAAAGTGAGAGCACAAAATTGCAAACATCAAATACAGAATAATAATATGCAGTTAGAAAAATAAAAAAAGAACTCATAATCAATTCAAATTTTTAGAGTCCCCAAATAGAGAAAACAATGTAAATCTGTTTTACAAAATAATTAACTTTCTGACATACTTCTGTAATAACTTTTTCTTATTTTTTTCTTTTGACTTCATTTGATCATGTCTTTTTATGACAATGTTATTATAATACTCTCTAAAGACAGAATGAAAAGTAATTTGATCTTTTCTCTAATAATGCTGCTTACAACTTATTTTTCATTAAAGATAGTTGAGAGAAATGCCTTTGGGAACTTTCACTAATTATTGTAATATCATGTAAATTTTGTTAAGATTGTGGTCAAATTTGTGCAAATCTTTAGAAAGTTTTTTCATATATGAGCTATAAAATTTAAAAGAATTTTAGATTGCTTTTTAAAGAACTTAATCTATATCTTTTGAGTTTACAACATTAAGAACATTCCTGAAAGCCATTTCTATGCTAGAATGACTAGAGATAACTTATATATGTACAAAAGTGTCTCTAAACCATGTAAAGGTATTTTACTTAAAACCAATCACTGTGTATCCCCAACTCAACTTCCAATTATCCAGATTCCAGAAATGTTCATGCTACACGTCATCATCTGTCTTAGTCTGCTTGGGTTGCTATAACAAAAATATTGTAAGCTGGGTGGTCTATAAACAACAGATTTTATATATATATAAAATTCCAGAAGCTGGGAAGTCCAAGATGAAGGCACCAACAAATGCGGTGTCTAGAAGCAGCCTGTTCCCCCTAGATGGCACCTTCTAGCTGAGACCTCACATGGTGAAAATGACAAGGCAGCTCTCTGAAGCCTCTTTTATAAGGGTTTTACCCTCATGACCTCATCGCCTCCCAAAGGCCCCACCTCCTAATGCCATCACCTTGTGGGTTAGGATTTCAACATGTGCATTTTGAAAGGACACAAATATTCAGACCAGAGCACCAGCCAACATGGCAGGATACCTTACATAATGCAAGTCAGAGTGGAAAGGCCTCTTTGAAACAACTCTTGTTACATTTTACTGTTGAAAATTTTACAGTGAAATATATGACCGTGTGAAAAGTGCACAGAGCCTTAGCTGAACTCATGCAAGAGTGCAGCACTGAAATTTAAGCTTGAGGAGTTTCTCAGTAAACCCACTTTGCTTAGCCACTGTCATTCATGGCATTTTCTTCCCTGAGGGAAGCAAACAGATCTTCTCACGCCTGCTTCACCCAACCTATTCAGACCCTGCCAGCTTCTGTTTTTCTTTTTTTTTTTTTTTTTTTTTGCCCAGCTGTTGTACGGCTGCAGCATTTTCTGATGTGTATTTCCTGAAACACTAGTCTCTAGATCTGTATTGTCCAATGTGATAGTCACTAGCCACATGTGGCTATTTAAACTTACATTGGAAATTAATTTGAATAAAATTTAAACTAGTTTTTTAGTTGTGCTAGCCAATTTTCATGGGTCTAGTAGCCACGTGTGGCTGGTGGTCATTATGTAAGTTAGAGCAGATACAGAACATGCTTATCACCATGGAAAGTGGGAAGTTCTATAGGACAGTGCCACTCTAGATACACCCGGCAAATATGAGTTCCAATGTCAAGTAGCTTTGGGAGGTACTGCATTCAATATATTCCTATGATATTAGTGATATTAAAACATGAAGAAGTACTGCCATGAAAAAAATCCATGTAAGTCAGCTTTTCCCAAAGCTACTGAATGATTGGATTCTTCTTACCCTCTTTTTTTTTTTTTTTTTTTGAAACAGTCTCCCTCTGTCACCCAGGCTGGAGTGCAGCGGCATGATCTCAGCTTGCTGCAACCTCCGCCTCCCAGATTCAAGTGATTCTTCTGCCTCAGCCTCCTGAGTAGCTGGGACTACAGGCACCCACCACCATGCCCGGCTAATATTTGTATTTTTAGTAGAGATGGGGTTTCACCATATTGGCCAGACTAGTCTTGAACTCCTGACCTCATGATCCGCCCACCTCGGGCTCCCAAAGTGCTGGGATTACAAGTGTGAGCCACCACGCCCAGCCCTTCTCACCTTCTTTTGTATTTTTATTTTTGTTTTGCTTCTTTGTCATACTGCCTACTGCCTTGCCTCACAACATGAACATAAACATAAATGAAAGGAAATCTGTTAAATGACTTCCTGGGATAAAACTGTTTACATTCATTATATCATGTAGTCCTCAACATAATTCTATATAGATAAGGTAATACTTGTTTTTTACACAAGAGGAAATAGGGTTTTCTGAGTTAAGAAACTTGCTTAAGTTCACACAACAAATAAGCAACAGAACTGGAACCTGCCCCCTGCATCCTTGGCAACTCCCTACTCTGCTTTCTTTCATGATTGACCAAGTCTTAGTATGGATACTCTTGCAGGCCATACAATCAATCTGGTGGGTGGCATCTATGCTTTGGAGCAGCCTCACGGAGCCCCAAACCAGGTCTTGATGGTTTTCTTGGTGGTGGTGGTGGTAGGGTAGACAGGAGGAAAAGAGGTAGTTTTGGAACAAATTTAATGTTACTAACATATTCTTACTCTTTTTAAATTGTTTTACAATTTATAAAGTATGTGTGCTTCCAGATGTAATAGCGTTGGATCCAATTTTATGCAATAAAGTTTAGAAACTATTATATTACCACTCCGTAGCCTCATATCATAGGAAGTGTCCCTGAGCAGGTTGAAACATATAAAGGAGAAACCTAAGAATAGCAATGCAATTATGTGTTTTAAAAAGAAAATTTTAAAATTCTAAATGAGCAGTCTGAAAACTTGGAATTGGTCTTGTCATACCAATGATTCTTTGGTTACCCACTCAGAGACAGAGTGTGGGATGGAATAAAGCATGTGATTTACCTCTAGGATTGCTGCAATCATGGCCATCTCTTTGTCTTGATGTTTCTTATCAGGACCTGTAAGAACTCCTGGACCCAAAGGGAGAATTATAAAAAATAGATGGTTGGATGGCAATATTTCTCAGGTTTGGTTCACAGAGAAAAATAGTGAAATTACAAGTACATGTGATTAAAAGCCTAAAGTCCAGATTATGTTCTGCATCTAAAATATTCTAGTCAATAAAATTAGTCCAACTTGTTAAAAATTTCTGTTATTTAACAAATAACCTCTTTCTCTCTCTCTCTCTCTCTCTCTCTCTCACACACACACACACATATCCTTGTCCTTCAGGCTTGAATATTTATCCCTGGAGAGTGAAGGGGAGTGGTATGTACTATAAGGAGTAAAGAACTATATAAATGTGATAAATCTTTACTATTGATATTCCCTTTCCTTCTTCTCTTTTTCTCTTTGGCACTAGAACTCAAATCAACACTGTCAGGAAGGTAGATTGCCTACGGGCAAAAAGCCCTGGTTACATGGAGTTTTAGCATGACCTGTATTTGACACAACTTGCCTTGGGCAATAAGTTTGGCGATGACCAATGCAATATGTCTCTTCAAGCCCATAAGGAGATTTTTTTTTTTTTTTTTTTGAAAGATGGAAATTGCTCCTTTTGTACCATCTGCCTACACTGGAGCAGTTTTGTTATTTGCAAGGTTATTTATCTAGGGAAATATGAAATTGCCAAAAAAAAATGTGGCACTGGCAGATTGAGAGTGAAAGGACTCTGTGTGTGTATGTGTGTGTGTGTGTGTGTAGTGAGAGTACATGTGTATGTGCTTTTACAAGAGGAGATATTGTGATTCCTTTGTTCTAAAGGGCAGTTCTCCTTAGAAGTGGTCAATCAGTCATTGTCACTGGGCAGGGAGAAGGTGGGGGAGGTGGTGGTGTGATGGGGACATGCCAAGTTTGCCCAGAATACTCATTGCACAGGACGATCCCCACAGCTGTTGTGCACCCAATGTAAATACGGACAGCCCCATTCATCACAGGGCTCCCTTCTGTAGCACACGTCCAAAGTACAGCAATGATTTAGTGCCTGCAGCTGGAACTACACTACGTTTCTCCAAAACAGTGGCGTTTAAAAATTAGGAGGTGGAAACGGAGAGGAGGCAGGGGTTAGAGGGAGGGAAGAACTAATCTCAGGTTTCTGAGAAGAGGGGAGAAGAGCAACAAGGGTGAGCACTCCAGTAGACCACTCCTTTACTTTACCTTCAGTTTTCTTCTCAAATTCATTGGCTTTTTTGTAACTCAAGCTCAGACTTTCCAACCAAACTTGCCTCTGCCTCACTGTTTGCTGTAGCCCTAATGACATGTGCACTGTGGGTCTCAAGACTTCCTCTTTATAAGATGTTGATCCAAATCTTTTGGAGACTTCTCTGCGAACAATGTACAAACCCAGCAGGACAAGAAAGCAAATAGCTCAATTTTTTTCTAGATATGCGTATTTATCATTCATTCATTCATTTAACAAGTAGCTTGTGGCATCTACCCCATGTGAGGTTCTCTGCAGATTACTACAGGTACAATACAAAAACAAAAACAATATTAAACATGTTCATGAGGCACTTATATGTTAGTATAGGCAACAGACTCACAACTTAAAATATGAGTTTTTTGAGGACTGGCACATGTAATAGATGCTCCATAATTGCTGAATGCCAGAAGAGAAAATGCTACCAAGTTTTGTAAAAAATATACATATATATTTTTTTCTTTGCACATGTCATAAACCTTTTTTAGAAGAGGTTATTTAAATGGAGATGGAATGAATACTATTTCAGGTTCCCCAGAGAAAATGAGTTGATAAGAGATTTGGAAAGGTTTTCAAGCAGGTGGCAGCACGATCAAAGTTGTTCATTAGAAAAACAAGTAAACTGCAGATGTAGTGGGTGGACTAGAGAAAGAAAAGGGTAGGAGATGCAATTCTCTAGCTCATTTGGATAGCCTGAACAAGCGATAGTGAGTACCTGCACTAGAGGTGTGGCAACAGGAAATGATAAGGTGAGGCATTCTAGCACCGAATGAAAGATATAATTTATAGAACTTTGTATTATTTTTAATGTGAAGTTACTATTTCTGAGTTCCAAATTGACCTTCTATTCTTTTTTTTATGCTGTGATTGGACTTCTAAAAATACACATGTTTTCTGATACCTGACTTTCTAAAAGTTTTTGCCACCAAAGACCCCTAGAAGACAAGAAGGGACTTACTCATTCTCACTTTGATTTTTATTCTTGATGGAAACGATCTAGAGATGATGCTTTACCTGGGCAGCCCACTTTGGTTCCAGATTCCATCTTTTATTTATTTTATTTTATTTTTTGAGATGGAGTCTCTCTGTCGCCTAGGCTGGAGTGCAGTGGCGTGATCTTGGCTCACTGCAGCCTCCGCCTCCTGGGTTCAAGCAATTCTCCTGCCTCAGCCTCCCAAGTAGTTTGGACTACTGGCATGCACCACCACGCCTGGCTAATTTTTGTGCTTTTTTAGTAGAGACAGGGTTTCACCATGTTGGCCAGACTGCTCTCAAACTCATGACCTAAAGGATCCACCTGCCTCGGCCTCCCAAAGTGCTGAGATTAGAGGCCCGAGCCACTGTGCCCAGCCCCCGATTCCAGTTTCTTTTAACATTCACATTGCATGCTCTCAAAGGTACAAATGTGAGGTGGCTAGTTGCTCCCTTCTCAGTGATCAGAGCCCCAACTTTGTGGAGCATCTTCTCTGACATTCTAGGTTATGATAACTGCTAACTCTTCTCCTTGTTCTTCCAATTCTGGGAATAATAGATGATTCCTAAAGTCATTTATTCTGTTCTCCCACACCCTCCTTCCTCTCCAGCTCTCCAACACTTGCATAACCAATTCCCCATATCAAAAATGTCTCTTAAAAATACCTGGTGTGGCATCTGTTTTCCTGTCATGAACACTGACCAATGCAAAGTCATTAATTATTCCAAGTCTGGTCCAGGGACTTATGTAACATGAAGGCTGTTATGAAGATAACAAAGAAAACAAGGGTGAGCAATGAATTTGATGTGAACACAGTGCTTATGATGGGCAGATAAAAATATGGCTCTGAAATTGAAGAGAGGTATTATAGTTTGGAGGGTACAATATAGAAATGATAAATATATAATAAAACAATAGCCAAAACTTTAAAGGAAGACACTCTGAAAGACACATGCTACTTTAACAGTGTCACAGAAAAGTAAAGCAAATACTGAAACCGCCTCAAATAGTGTAGTGTGTTGCCTTTTTCATCTTTGATTTAGTTAGGACTAGCAGCATTACGATGTGGAATTGTGTGAAATGTGCCCTCTATATTACAGGGTGTGTCTCGAAGGCTTCTAACACTATATAAAATTAAAATTAAGCCTTCATGCAACGCTTTTCTCATGTTATTTAGTCCTTCCTGCGTCCTAGAAGGGAAAGTTTTCTCTGTGTTACAATCTCCATGTATAGGTTGATTTGCATTTTCTTATCAACTACAAGAGCTGAACATCCAAATTAGCCTATGTTTATTCAAATCCAAATGATATATGTGTCTGGTACAGCAAATAAATCAGTATTTCAGAATGAATTATTTGCATTTTAAAAGACTTTAGATGAAATATATAAGTATGTAGGGTAGGATAGATTATGGAGAGCCTTAAAAGCGAATCCAAGAGTGTTGGACTCTCAAAAGCCTTCGGACTGTATATCAGGTGCCCCATTCTGGGAAAAATAATCTGGCGATGAGGATCTATCTCATTGTGTAATAGAGGAGGAAAAAATTTAGAGAACCATTCTGAAGTAGTTGTGCACACTGGCAGATATTTGGGAGACTGTCATAGTAATCTCTAAATTAGGATTATACAAATAGAAATTGAAATTAAGCAAATGGTAAGAAAATTTGAAAAAAAAAGTATTAGGATAGCTAAATGAAAAACTTTCTACAGCAAATTAAAAGTGATAAATAGGTCAAGCATAACTTGAAGGTTTTAATGCTGGCTAACCAGAAAGAAAAAAAAAAGTAAAATTTGCCTTTCACTAAGTCTAGAACTGGTTTGTTGAGAAGCAGATTTTGTCAGAAATAGAAATTGAGTTCAGGCTTGCAGACGTATTTTGAGTTGATAAGCCGATAGGGATGAATCACAGTGGCAAAGTTCAATCAGCTATTGGAGATGCATACATCTATTTGTTTTTCAGGAAGAAATAAATGGATTTGTTCAAAATCCTTCTTAAAGAGGACTAGTGAGGATGTGTGCAATTTCTCCACACTTAGTATTAGTAACCACTTA
Organism: Rhinopithecus roxellana; assembly: GCF_007565055.1. Classification (NCBI taxonomy): domain Eukaryota; kingdom Metazoa; phylum Chordata; class Mammalia; order Primates; family Cercopithecidae; genus Rhinopithecus; species Rhinopithecus roxellana. Next base: position 26,337,833 of record NC_044564.1, read on the forward strand.
GTATTAAGGTTAAAAGAGAGGGAGAGGAAAAGCGAGAGATCTCACTTTTAGTACTTTAAGAAATTTGTTGTTTCAAATATTTTGTTTTTACCCCTAAGTAAATTCCATGAGAATTTTTTTTTGTTATAACAGACCAGAGCAGAGCAGTTCTGATTGATGTGGGAAAAGAGGACCCTTGAAACCCCTTTCTGCACAGTGTCCTCTTTGCAACCTATCACTTGTTACTGCAAGGTAGCTTCTGAGGCTTTGCTGTGGAACCTAAGTCTTCCCAGAACCACTGAGGTAAGCCTAGTTTTATACAAAAGATATCAAACACCAGGGACATGAAGTCACTTCCAGTCATCTCAGTGGAGCTAGAACAAAATCCAGGGGACATCCAACACTTTCTGACTTCAGTGCCATCACCTCCTATTCCCCAGGATGCACTGAGTTCTGCAAAACTATAATTTTCTGTGCCAGGTGTGTGCTGTACAAAGAACACAATACCTTCAACTCACAAAACACTGTTTGCACCACTGTAAGCCAGTTTTGTTCCCAGAACCATCTCCTTGCCAAGATTTCAATCAATGCCATATGTTGCCTAAAATAGTAATAATAGCTTAAGCCTTACTGGTAGTTTGCTTCTCTGGAAAGAATTTCATTTGTGTTAAATGACTAATGAAGATTATCTGGAAAGACTGTCTGGGTGACTGTTAGATGTTTCCTCATGCAGTGGTGGATCCGAAACAGCAGCATGGAGTAATGGAAAGTACACTGAACTAGAAGCTGCAAGACCTGGATCCAATCCCAGCTCTCCCTTTACCATATAAAGAACTTAAAACTAATTAGCTCTCATGTTCTATATGGAGATCTACACATGTGGAAGGGAGTATTAAATGATCACCCAACAAATGTCTCATACAACACATTTTGAACTTGATATCAAACCTTACATCTTTGTTAACAGAGTAATATGAAACTACAGTCTAATATCAGGCCTAGGAGCAACCTTGGAGATCATGTGACATAATCTTTTCATTTAAAATACTTAAACAGGGATTGTCTACAAAAGTAACTGGCCCTACGTAAAGTTGTGATTTAGTAAATGACTCAGAGCAAACATTCAGCTGTTCTTTCTTCCTTCTTCCTCCTCCTCCTCCTCCTCCTCCTCCTCCTCCTCTTCTATTTTGAGACAGAGTCTCACTCTGTCACCCAGGCTGGAATGCAGTGGTGCCATCTCAGCTCACTGCAACCTCCGCCTCCCAGGTTCAAGCAATTCTCCTGCCTCAGCCTCCTGAGTAGTGGGGACTACAAGCGCGTGCCACCACGACCAGCTAATTTTTGTATTTTTAGTAGAGACAGGGTTTCACCATGTTAGCCAGGATGGTCTAGATCTCTTGACCTTGTGATCCACCCTCCTTGACCTCCCAAAGTGCTGGCATTACAGGCGTGAGCCACCGCGCCCAGTCTCTCTCTCTCTTTTTTTTTCTTTTCTAGAGTCAAGAGTCTTGCTATGTTGCCTAGGCTGCATTGCAGTAGCACAATCCTGGCTCATTGTAGCCTCTCAACCCTGGGCTTAAGTGATCCTCCTTCCTCAGCCTTTGGAGTCCCTGGATAACAGCACTTATTTGACTTTCTATTCTAATGGTTAAACCCTAAATGAAAAGCCAATATTTGTGCCAATGCTTTTTAGTTCATTTGTTTAGCTTGTCTTGAATACTCACAAAGGGTAAAATTCTGAGATCTGTGTTGTGAATAAGATAATGATCAAAATTTACATATGATTATTTTATGCAAGGCATCAGAAGTCAACACAGACTAACTTTAAAAAGTGCAGATTTTGAAATAATATTGAGTATCTCATTAAGTCCAAACAGTTGAATGACTAAGACTCAGAAAAAGTGGAGAGCAGGGAAGTTTAGGAGACTTAGAGGAAAAGAGAACAATTTTCTCTCTCTGATACTACAATCAATATGGATCATCTGTCTCTCCTTTTGAGACTGCAACTTTTCAGAAGAGAGAATCTGACTGTTTCAATTGAGTCAGCTTTTCACTCCAGGATAAAATTGCTATGGCCAGAGGTACGCTAACAGATAGTACAGATATGGCAGTCGGCTCTGATACCCAGGAGTTCCCAGAGATTAAAAATCGTTATGTCCTAGGCCCCCCTTCCATAAAGAGGTATAATTCAATAAAACACAGCACCTGCCTTTAATGGGTATGCTGTCTAACTGGGCTGCGGAATATATAAAAGGAACTGTAGCAAAAACCAGGGATTCATATGAAACCAGAGAAGCAGAGGAAAATGGCTAAGTTGACTCAAAGGGTAGAAGAAGCTTTTTGACAAGGAAATCAGGATTTTCATACACTGTTGTTCTCTCAAATTTTCCCATTACTTTGAATCCATGGAATTTAGGTAAAAGGTGTTTTCAACTGTTCTCCAATTTTACAAAAAAAGAAAAAAAAAAAAAAAAAAGGAAAATTATCTAACCCTCTAGAGCAATGCAAGAAAAACAAAGCTATGTCACATGAGTAAGACTGTAAAGGAATGGGAATAACTTACCCTATTTAGCAGAAAATGGGGTTGTGACACAAATGCAGCAGGTGGTGGACCCAAAGCACTCCGGAAGCACACTCTGGATATCACACTTGGTGAACCAGAAGGACCTGTGAGTAGTCGGTATTAGAGATGTGGCTTTAGACTCCGACTTAAAATAAGGTGAATGGTTCAAGAATAAGGGATATGCCACTTGTGATCAAATGGCTAAAATTAAGTGGAGCTCCCAGTCTGGACATAAAGCATGTCCTTCCATTCTGATTCATAAAATGAAAGTTCTGGAAGAACTAGGATCATTACAATATCTTACTACCACTGTGGTTTCACTTCCATATTTAATCCAACCCTCACATTGTGAAGAACTTGCTTCTCTTCTCAAAGCCTTCCATTGTGTTGACAGTGCTAATTAAATAGTCTAAATTGCCTAGACAATTTTAAGAATTCCAGTAACTTGGTTTCTAAATATTTTTTGGTCTCCTTCCCACTACATTTCTCTGTGAATACTATATTTTTGCCACATTTTGCATTTTGACACTTTTATGTTGCTCATGTTGATCTCATGGATGGAAATATTATTCTATCATGTATTAGAATAATCATTTGAATGTTTCATCAAGAAACTATTTCCTTGATTGGTTGCAATCTATGTGTGCCAACTTGCTTTCTTAATTTTGGACTTTTCTGTATTTTATTTATTTTGTTTCTGGACCTTCAATGAACTTTATGCTGCCTGAGTAGGGACTGGGTATACTGCAGTGAAAAGAGAAAGACACTTAGAATGCACCACAGATTTGCTATTACCTGGAGGGATAACCTTGGGAAAGACAATTTCTCTGAGCTTTCTTCTACTTTTGTAAAATGGGATAATAATACCAGTCTCTCAGAGATATATGCAAATTGCACATACAATTGTGTATGGTTTTAAATAAACTGGCATGTAATTGTAACCACTGAAAGTATATTTTAAGTTCTTATTTCTAGCTTGTCCAGGCCTCATTTGGTTAAAGAAGAGAAGAAAAATATCAACTAACTTAAAAAAAATTAGTGCCTTCCAGAATCCTAGAGAGTTTAAGTAATAAAACTGTTAAAAGGGAAAAGATACAAATAAGCATCCAATGCAATAGGGCGGGTGATGTCAATGCCACCAGGAGTATCTTCACTTCTCATTCCTGATTCTTTGTGCATTTTAGGATAATGCTCTCTACATAACAGAAAATATGGACACAGATATCCAGACTATCTTACAGTTTTGGTCACAGAAGAAAGACTCAATCTGTGAGTTAAAGACAACCTTGAGAAAAACTTTGGTCTGACATGTGTCAAGTGCCCACTCTTGACTACCAATAACTTTGGCCAGTGGAGTAGAAAAAGCAGAACATGGCGCCCTCTTCTCTTGTTCTGTAGAATAGAGACACATTCTACTAGAATAGATTTCTTAGAAAATAACACTATAGATGTCCATCAAAATATCCATAGACTCACAGGGTCTCTTACATAAAAGCCTAATATATGCTAGAAGTAAGCATAGCAAGGCAGATGAGGTATTTAATTTTCTGTGGGAATTGTTTTTTAGAAAAGAAATTTTCATAAAAAATAGAAGCCTTTGACTTTCATAACTATCAACATTGTTGTAGAGACTGTAGTCATACTCATCATCAGGAACTCTCCCTGAGAAGAGATTATTTAAGTGTTTAATTGCACCCAGAGGACTTCTGCCCGAACCATCTCTCTACACGAGTCATTCTGTAGAGTGCTTTGGCTACTCAAATTCCTGGGCTAGGCTGGCCAACATGAAGACTGAATTTGATACAGCTTTTTCTCCAATATGTAGTCAATGTGATTTGAGTTAAATTATCAACATTATTCTCTTATCCATATTTATATTTGCTATAGGCCCCCACCATTGATTCTTCCTTAATTATGCAATTGAAGTATAGTTCTGATGGGAGTAACTAAATCATGGTGGTGTAATAAATAAATATAAATTTGGGTTCTAGCTCTAGCTTTTTAACTGACCAGTTATGTGGTTGAGGCTATTTTTTTTAAATCTCTCAAAAATTAAGAGTCCAATTTATAGAATATTTTGGATGAATCTAAAGCCAATTCTTGTTCATCATTGAAGGATTCTATGGTGTCTTAGTGTCCCTGTTTGGTTTCTGGACTTTATAGTCTTGCAGGGAAAAGTTATGTGTACACATATTTAAAACATTCTCTATATTCCAAAAGCTGTGAGGCTGGAAATACAGATAAGTGAGAGCAGTTTTCATTACAGATAGCCTCTCCATTTTTCTTTTCTACCTCTCCTTAACATCTGGCTTCATTCAGTGGCTGGAGAGAAGCAGCTAGATTAAAAGGAAAACAAAACCAAAACCAAAAACACAACCTACCTCTACCGAGTGCAATCAATGGACATGAGCTATCCCTGGAGCTGAACACCTGCTCCATTTCTTTTCATCTGTATTTTCTCCATCTGTTCTAATTATATCCCTTTCTTGGGAGTAAGAGAACTGCTACTGTCTGGTGCCATGTAAGGGTGAGAAAGGTTAATTAACACTGAAGACAGATCCCAATTGCCCCTGCATCACACTCCTGTCCATATGCATTAGACTGTGAAGGGGTGCCCACCTTTCCCATGACCTGGTGCTGCTCATGAATTTGTGTCTGCTCCTCTTAGTCTCTTACATGACTCCCTCTTTCTGAGCTATCTCCAGAGCATTGAATCCAAAGGCACTCATCCATGCTAATGTGGCAAAATGCCTTAGTCACACGGAGAGGGTATGTCCTAGAGTAGAAAAAAGCATATAGATCTGCCTTCTGCAGCACTCTCAGATCCAACCAGCAGTAAGAGCTGTGACCCAAGTGAGTTAAGAGTTAAGTTCATTTTACTCACATAGTGGCTTGAAGAGTTAGGCAATGCTATGATCACTTTGCAGAATGAGGGTAAGAGACCTGAGATAAAGTAGTTTACCAATCGTCACACAAGTAGCAAGACAAACGTATATACACACACATATGTGTAAACACGTGTATACACACATGTATATACACATACACATATGTATATATGTATGTATATATGTATATATGTATATGTATGTATATGCATATATGTATATGTATATATGTGTTTACACATATGTGTGTGTATATATGTTTGTCTTGCAACTTGCATAGCATAGCAACTTGCTACTTGCATAGCAATATCTCACACACACACACACATGTATTTGTTTAATGCTTAAAATGCCTTGATTCTAAATTTGAAAGCAGGGACTTTACTATAGTTCACCACTGAATTCATAGCACCTTGCGATTAACAATTGTTCAGTAAACGACTTCAATAAAGACAAATTATTGTCTGTGTTTATTGATATGAAATCATTATTTATAGAGTACAAACACTGCATTGTAAGGTAAAGTGAACAGTATTGGAAAAGTAGAAGGCATTGCTAAAGGATTTTAAAGTAGATTTAAGAAGGTAGCACAAATGCAAAATTTAATGTTCAATTATTCTTTCATTTATTTCTTAAATATATATGAAATACCTACTCTATGTGAGGAAATGTACTTGTTGCTTGATCTGAAATAATAAATAAACTCATGTTTTTAAATCCACAAATGTTGCCTGCAGACACACACAACTAAAGAGGATAGTATGCTATCAACAGACAAAAGATGAAGAAAAAGATGTAAGTAGAGCTACAGAAATAGAGAATAGGTAGGTACTTTTGAATCCATTGCCTCTCTAAGTCAAAAAAGGCATCCTGGAGAAAGAGGTGTCTAAGGACACATAGATGTCACTGAGGCAATGAAAGTTGGGGGTACCAATCATTTCAGTAAGAAAAAACAGCATGTGCCCAGAAATGAAAAAAATATATATATATATAAATTATTTAGTATAGCTAGCGGGTAGAGTTTGAGGTGAGAAATCCTAAGAGATAAAGACAGGCAGATAAGTATTGACCCTTCCAGATTTGCTATTCAAATGTGGTCCTAGAACAGCAGCATCAGCATCACCTTCAAGGTCAGCAGGTGAGAAGTTTAAGACACATAATTTAAGGAGGCACTCCCTCTCAGGTTCATGCAACTATAGGATTGGCACTAGTACTGCCCTGACAGTGAGTATCTCTTTAAATTTTTCACCTGGGAATGTCTCACTTAGCTCATCCTAGTCCTGGGCCTGCACCCCAAGTCCAGTGAATCAGAGCTGTATTTTAACAAGATGCCCAAGTGATGTGCATGCACATTAAATTCGACAGGAACTGCTCCCAAGAGTTTGTAAACCATGCTTGAGTTTACAGATTGTCCTGGGAACAATGGTTATTATGTTCCAGGATTTAAGCAGGTGGAGGTTCCTGCTTCATTTACAAAGGTTTCTCTGTGGCAGTGTGGATAGCATGCTAAAGCAGGCCATGTCAGGAGTTAGAGAAGTCGATTAGGAGGCTGTAATACTGATTCAGGACTGGAAGGGAAGTCAATTTGAGGGGTGTCTGACCACATTTAGTGAGTGGTTAAAGTGTGGAGTAACAATGAAGGAAAAATCTAGAACACCCAGTTCATGGCTATAGTAACCAGGTGGTTGGGAGTACCACTCACTGAGGTAGGGAAAAAGAAAAGAACACAGGTAAGGAGAGAAAGTGATGAGTTAACATCTGGAAATGTTAAATTTGATAAATTTTAGATTATCCAGCATGATGTATGGGTGTCCAGTTTATGAAGAGAGATGAGACACAAGTATGGATCTCAAACCTGTCATCCCTAAATGGCAATTAAGGCTGTTGAAGGAGAGAAGATGTTTAAAGAGAATCTAGAGAATAAGAGGGGTTAAAAATGTTTTAAAATGTGAAATACAAACCTTTAGGTAATAACTAAATAATTATTTTCTTTTTGCAAACACTTTTCACACCCAATATATCATTTGAATACATAAACTTTTGGAGGAATAGCCAAGGCATTATTATTATTCTTATTTCACAGATTCTAGGGCTTGTTAGTTTTAGGTTGTTTTGGCTAGCAATTTATCCAGTTGAATACACCTAGAGCAGTTTCAATTGTATTGCAAGGCATCCAGTTAAAAGAGAAACCGAGTAGAATGTACTGTAGGTTTAAAAGGAATAGAGAGAAATTATGTAGACCAGAGTGGTCAGAAAAACATTCACGGAAAAAGTGCCCATTATTTCATTATTTCCCCCGAGTGATATGGGTCTACTGGGACCTCAAAAACTAGATATTGGTATTTTGTGTAAATATTTGTATTTACACAAAATATTGGTATTCACACAAAATACCAATATCTAGCTTTTGAGTTGATATTTATGGTTTCATATTTTAACAATTAGTATTATTAGTAAACATTTGAGAGTCCCAGATAATTATTGATAAAGAAAAATAAGTGCTTCACTGTCTACTCAGTATAATTGACAATTTAAAATGACCCAGGCAGATGTTAAGAACTGGTTGCTTTTAAATCTTAAATGACAATATCTTGACAGAAACACTCCTTAGTCATCCTATCACTTCAGGCCAGACTAATTATGATGGCACAAACATGTACGTTGATGGAGAATTGTGGCTAATAATTCTACCTGTGTTAGGCACTTTCTGGGACATGAAAAAAGATGTAATAACTGATTTACTACGTGAGCCATGATCAAGAGAAAGCTTTTGACTCTATTAATCTCACTTCTAATTCTTAACCTTGGGTGACTCAGAATCAGCTATAACAATATTCTCTGTTCTTAAAAACAGTTTCCATTTTAGTCACAGAGAATTTACAAGCCACATCCTCATCCTTTCCAAGTGACCTAAGGTTCTGAGAAGCTTAATAATCACTATTAACAATTATATGATTTGTTGTAATTTTTAAAGTACTCTAACCTGTAATATTTTATTTGAGAATCACTAAAGTCTTCCATGGAGGGCAAGATGGTAGAAAATAAAGTTTATAGAGGTTGATCCTTGCTCAGGTTAAAACATTAATTAATAGCAATAGTTTTAATATAAATAATTTATTATGAGCTTACTATATGCTAGCAATTGAACCAAATGCTCTACAATCATTATTTTACTTAATTCTCACAATGAGCTAAGTATTATTATCCTGATTTTACAGATAATAAACTTAAACCTTGAACAAGTCAAGAAAGTTGTGCAAAGTTACAGAGAATATATAATGGAACTGGGTGATGATGCTGGTTCCAGCCTACCATGATACCTTCCTCTCATGAGTAATTGAGTCTTCATTTGTCAAGTGCCCATTACAGCAAGGTTACCATTGGAGACACTGAAAATTTCTAGATAATTTTATAAATAATAGATAGAATATTAGAATATCAAAAATTAAATAACTCAGATTAAAAGATTATTTAAAATTTATACAAATACCATTACGGCTTCTCTTTCCAAGATATATAGTTCAATGGGGATTTATAAAGACAAAACTCCAAAACAATAAAGTAATTATTGTAGTAGAGACAGGAATCTAGGGGAACCTGGGACTCAGAGACTCCATTGCAGAAAAGGGAGACAATCAAGGCAAGTCTTGCCAAGGGTAGATAGGACGTTTTTCAGTCCACAGAGTGAGGAACCAATTCCAGGCAGAGAGGTCAACATATGAAAAATATAAATTGTTCTTATAAAAGAATAATTCAGAGAAAAATAAAGAAACAATTTTGGATAGTTGCACCATGGTTGTAAGAGCAAAACGGAATGCTGATAGAGGAAATAAGTGAATATGGATTATCGTACTTTCTTTAGTTAAGGAAATCATTAGATATACTAAGCCAGGAAATAAACATGGAAGCCTGTTTCCTATAGAGCTAGTTGACTTCTCAGTGAGCAGGGCTGGGTTCTAGAGAGGGGATGGCATGGAAAGTGGTCTGCTGTCCAAGAGAGGATGAGAAGGGCCTGACTTAAGGTGGTGGTAGTAGGCACAGAGTTGAGGTCACATGCTTTGAGTCTGGATGGATAGAAGTGCCTCAGTCTCAGTGTCAGTAATAGCGATATCTCAGCAGTACCTTTTCACACTGAACTGCTTTTAAATAAAAAAACAAACAAACCATTATTTTACAGATCTTTTTCCCATTGCATATGATGTTTTCCCTGCCTAGCATGGCCTTCCCTCTGCTTGTTTATCTTAATACAACCTACTCATCCTTCAAGCTTCAGCTCAGATATTACCTCTTTTGTAATCTAGCTTCCTTCAACTTGGATACTAACTGGCTAGCCTTCCTAGAGCAAGTCTCAATAAATCTAATTTCTTTATTACTATGTTTACAAATGTATTTGTTTTTATTGATGTTTTCCTGGATATTTAAGCTTTTCTTGATAGATCACCTAATTGGAATCACCTTCTCTTTCTGCCTAAGTCCTGTGACACTTCCTTTGTCAAAGGTGCTTATCATGGATTTAATAATTTCAAAGTTACTTGTTTCCATACCTTACCATGGCTGTCATACAAATACCTAGAGAAGAGGATAAGTGTCTGATTTATTTTAAATTCACCACAAACCCAGCTCAATATTTGAAGCACAGATAAATATACAATGTTGATTGAAAAATAAACTGCTATTATTTATTTCCTGCCTGAGCTCAATACAGAACTTAATTCATGGTTAGAAACATCTGATATCCACTCCCATGACACTTCTTAACTCCAATTATGAGACTCATCATTGAATATTGAAACTCACATCTAAACTCTGTTGACTCTATCATTATACCCACTGTACAGTTTACAATGTTTGAAACTCCACAAATGTTTATCTAATTAAGGAATGGAAAAATAATTCATTAATAATGTTATCTCACTGTATATGACACATTTTGACTTCCAGATCTTTTCTTTATCCTCTACACAAGAACATGTTTGTATCTTTGCATTATCTGCTCAGCAACTTTGGCTCTTTAGTGCACATTTAAAAAATGCAAAGAAACCCATGAGAGCTCTATCCAGTCAAAATGGACACTACAACATCCATTTTGGCCTCTTTCTGAGCTATATTGTGAACTCTGAAAACACAATTTCCAAAGTTGGCACTTCCATGTTAATGGACTCATCTCACAGGAGAATTGGGTCACACAGGCTAACAGGTTCCACACATAGGTCTGGAAGGGTGAGAGTCCTGTGACTTTTTACCATTTTCTTCCCAAATACATATACTGTGTTTAGAATGTCCAGTGAAATTCAATGGATATTGATTAGTAAAACTAAGAGAAAAGCTTTCTGCTATCAATTTTTGCTAACTTGAAAACACAGCGCACTGTGGTCGTATTAACTGGGTTAAAACATATATTGGAATCAAATTTACCTGTGAAAAAAATGGGAAAATTACTTTGAGTGAGGAAGTTTTAATAACAACCTAAACGCAAATAAAATGCCTTATGTTTCTTCCTTATCCACGCCACCACATCAATTGCAAACTTCTGTTCTAATTCCACCATCTAAATAACTCTCACATGATACTTACTCCAACTGCTGCTATCCTGTTTCAGGGTCTCACCGTTACCCCTACACTGTCAAAATGAGGTCCTCATTCATCTCCTATGGACAGTGTCTCCCATGACTTGGCATATGTTTCGATAGTCTCCCTACGACCTCCAGAATGGCAATTCCACTATCTGTCTCCAATCAGTCTGCGCAACTGCTCAATATTTGATAACGTCTCCCTCCAACTGTAGCATCAAATCTTTCATGTATGTGTTGGGAAGACAAGTATCTCAGCAGCACCTCTTCACACCAAACTGCTTTCAAACAAACATAAAATTATTTTACAGATCTTCTTGCCATTATATATAATGTTCCCCCTGCCTGGTATGGCCTTCCCTTTGCTTGCTTACCCTTACTCTACTCACCCTACAAGCCTCAGCTCAGATATCTCCTCTTTCATAATGTTTTCCTGCATTACCTCACATAACGAGAGATGTAAATACAATTTCAGTTTTATGAACCAGTGATGGTAAAACATTGTGTGCATCTTTATATCCCCACTTAGGTGCTCAGATATTGGAGTGGAAGAGACCCTGTCTTTTCAATTCTTTGTCCTCTGTGCTCAAATGCAAGCGTGAGCTCAGCACAGAAACGTTGTAACTATTTGCAGAATGATTCTATTCACATCCCTAGGCTAAGAATGACTTACGTGAAGAAATGATCCCAGTTAGATGCTCCTGTGCCAATCGTCTCCATCTCTAATATGACAAGCCCTGAACATCCATTATTCTATGATTCCGTGGTGGCTCCCATATTTCAGCTGATACAAAGTCAACCTTCATAGAGATGGCACCTCTGCTCTGATTTGAGCACCAAGAAGCCATAAAGAAGAATTAGTCAGCTTAGGAAGATAATTGATAGGTATCAAGTGTCCCTTTGTATAAAAAGACTTTTGCTTCTAGACTGATTGCCTGAGGGCTCAAGAGACTCCTAGGAGACAGCCTGGATGCCTTTTTCTTACACCCTCTGAATATGTGCATTTTTCTCCAAAATTAAGGTACCAAGGACAAGCTTTGGTTGAAGTGATGGCCTCAGGGCTAGTGTATTTAATGAGAAATCTTCTTTTCAAGGGTTGTCTGCTGATACCTTGTGCTAAGCACGCTGGTCTTGAAGTGATGGGATTGTGGTGTAGCCACTTAAATTTTAAAAATATAATAAAAAAAACTTACGATTTACAAAGACATTAGTTTTACAGATTTTTTACAACTTAATTTGCTCCCTCTTAATTAGCTAATGGTTAGTTCAGATGTGACAGCCTCCAGCAAGGCTTATAGCTTATACTTAAGGCTTATAGCCCCGAAACATAGGCTCTAAGCAGAGAGTGGCTGGGCAGAAACATAAACAGGGAGTAATGTGTGTTATCTAGAATGAAAGTCTCTTCCCTCCTCCCTCTATCAAACAAAAAACTGTAGAATGTATTTGCTTTTCCTATGGATTGGGAAACTGACACTCTAAAAATAAAGAATTAGAAGTGGCTTGCTCAAATTCATGAGCGGTGTTTATTGCAGAGTTAGAATGAGAATGCAGGTTTTTGATTCATAGTCCAGAGTCCATTTCACACAACACTATGCTGCCTCTTGCAAAAGTCATTTGTTAAAAAACAAGGGGATAAAATGCCAGTTTGAAGCTTAACAGGACAATGGGTGGGGGGGAAGGAAAGGCTGAAGGAGCAGCCAAACTTGTTGATTAGTATTGTTTAATGCAGCTACACACCCATGTGTGCCATCCCAGCCCACTCATCATCGTTTTCCTTTCATGCAGACCTCATAGCCAAAGAATCAATACATCATTAGCCTGCACAATGTTGTTTTCTGAGTATTAGGCAAACTCCTGGGAACATTATCTGAGTCATAATGACAGGGGTTGGGCTGTAATAAAAGTTTTGAATTATGCCACATTAAGAATTGTCCCCCCATGAAGCTAGCAAGCTGATCAAATATTCCCTTGTGTGGCTTCAGATACAGCCATCAAATATTTAGCATGGATTTCAGCTAATGCGCTTCATTTATCCCCAAGATATTCTTCTAAAGCAAAGAGCTGGGATTACTACCCTTTAAGAGATGAGGAGAGAGATCCTTGGAGAGATTAGCTGAACAAGACATGCATCCTGGAATAGCGAAATCAATCCCTTAGATCCCTTTACTACAATAGCCACTCACTGCTTCCTTTGGTTCCAAAAACTGGTAGGATTTTTAATAATTCTTTTCACAGACTATCTCCAGCTGCTCTATCCCCAGCCAGAGAGCTCATGACCACTAGCTGGCATTAAACCTCATCATTCTCTCCCCTCCACTACCAGTCCCGAGTTCGCCCCTTCCCAAGCCTCAGAAGTACCCTCTCACTCAGCCTCCCCTGGTCCTTACCTCCTTCCTCTCCTTCTCCCTGAATGACTCATTTTGTTTACTGAGCTGAGAAGCTAATAGAAGGCAGCAGAATTTAAGCTACCCTGGGACTTGCTTTACAGGCTGACAAAATCATTCTTTTCTCTCTGTGTTAAATATTCATGGCTCTCAGATTTTTAGATACAAAGGTACATTTTGTTTTAAAATGTGCTGATCCAAGACATACTGGTTTGCATTGATTTCTTCCGCTTTGCATTTCTATTGCATTGGAAATAAAGAGGTCCTCATTCACTTCTTCTGAAATATGGACCTGAATTTATCTTGGGTTTCCTTTTTAATTTGGTTGCTATTTGATGAAAGGGTTGATGTTGGTAGACATTTTGTGTGTTTATCTGTTTTTCTCTTTTGAAATTGCATACATACACATATGCAATCATACACACATACAGAGATAGAAAAATCACATCATCTTTTCTATGTACCTCAACCTAATGTTAATATAATTTGAAAGAAATTTCGACAAAGGTTTGATCTATTACAGATTCAAATATTTGCACTTCGGTGAGGAAATAAAATAGAAAGATTTACAGAGATAAAAAAGAGACTTAGCCTGGGACAATTCAGAGACTACAGCACATGAAATATGAGCAAAAAACTCTCCATTTTAAAACATGAGTGAGAGGAATGCCATGCCTAAGAACTGTGGAAAGAGAATAAATGGGATTGGGTGGGAGGAAGGATTAAAATTCCTGATTAAGGCAGGTCATTTGACAAAATCTTAAAGTGTATGATGTAAATGCACAAAAGCATAAGGCTTTCGATTCTGGAAGTTACTAGGGGATTTTTTGTTTTCTCAAGCTGGTCTTACATAAAATACCATGTGATATTAAAACAAAAAACAACCTGAAGATAAGGAAAAGCTGAATTGATTCTTATAAGAAGGGAATATATCATCTTGGCAGACTCAGTAAATATTTGAAGTGAGAAAGATAAAATTAGAATATTCATAAAACATAGGGGTCTTTCAATGAAGTGGTTTGATTAGGATTGGGTAAGAATTCAGTGTAGTCCCAGCTACTCGTGAGGCTGAGGCAGGAGAATGGCATAAACCCGGGAGGCAGAGCTTGCAGTGAGCTGAGATCCGGCCACTGCACTCCAGCCTGGGCGACAGAGCGAGACTCCGTCTCAAAAAAAAAAAAATAATAATAATAATTCAGATATAATTGTTTAGAATTGGTGAATATTTTAGTTGGAAGACTCTTTTGGGGCTAGCTATCATTTGATGCTATAGAGGCATTTCACCAATTGGTGTTTATTTAAATGAGCTTTTTGTGAAGATCCTGGAATGAACAAGAAAATCATTTTCAAAATTTATTTTCCTTGGCAACAGTTTCTTAGAATTGTAAAGTCCTGCAGATGAAAGCAATGGATTACTAAAGTGATGTTTAATGTAGACAGTAAATTGTGTGGGTGTAGATGATTTGGGATCTTAAATTTAGACTCTCATAATTAAGACACACCTATGAGTTTATACAGTCTAGTCTCAACTCCATTCTTTAATTCTCTTACAACATGCCACCCAAATGCTCATTCAGCCTCTTGAAAATGAAAACCAATGCAAAGTTCTAAAGTCTCTGGCAGCAGACATTGGTAGATACCTACTGGAGTTTTTCAAAATTAATGTCATTCAGGTATTCTTTGGATTTCCACTTCTCTTTCCTTTTTGTTAGTTAGCTCAGTAAAGATTAGCTTCATTGTCATTTCTCTCTTTTATCATAACATTTGCTTATTTATTGCACTAAAACCTCGTCACACGACTTTCTCAAATTTTTTTTCAAACCCCTCCTCACTCTACTTCATAGTCTCTATGACCACTTCCATTTTAGCTTCCCCAAAGCTATCAACATAATTCTCTAATGTTATCTGATCCAAGTATCTTAGAGAAAGAGATCTAACTGGTACAGCTTATTGTTTATACAGGATCATTTCATGGGTCACTGACCAGATTGTACCTGGGCTGTCTTGGGGAACAGGTGCCCGACTCTGATCAATGAAGTGTAGCAAGGATGAGAACAGTATGGAATCTTCTCAAAAAGACTATTCTAAGGTTATTTCTATGAAAAATATTATGGGTAGAAAATTTTTATAACTTTTTTATAAGAAAATAATAAGGATGTGAACATCATAGTAAACGTTTACATCAGAGAAAATTACCTGCTTTGACTATCCTGGGCATTGGTCTTGGAAGGCATTATGTTTTCAAAGATCCCAATATTGCTTGAGATGAAATATTCTTAATATGAAGTCTAAGAACATGAATACACATTAAAAGCCCATAAAGACAGTAAAGTTACTTAGAGCATTATGTGTGCCACCATGAACAGCTTAGCAGTTACAAGTGGATGCAATATCTCTGAACACAATCTTTTTCTTTTCAAGTGAAGTATTTTTTAGTTTCTTCTCCTATTCTCTCAAATACATTCTTTGCCCTTAGATATCTTATTTATATCACTTATAACATTTACAAAAACCAATTTTAATTTTCAATTTTTATCTTAGTAATTTTTTAAAATTTATTTTTTAATTAACAAAAATTATGTAGACTTTTTTTTGTACAACATCATATTTTGAAGTATATATACACTTCAGAATGGCCAAATCAAATTACCTAGCATATGAACTAGCTCACATACCAGTTTTTTTGTGTGTGGTGAGAACATGTAAAGTCTACTCTTAGTAATTTTCAAGAATATTGTACATTCCCATTAACTATAGTCACCATGTTGTACAATGGATCTGTTGAATAGAGGGATCTGTAGATTCTTCCTATCTAATCAACATTTTGTAACTTTTGACCAACATCTCCCCAGCTCCTGGTATTCACTGTTCTACTCTTTGCTTCTATGAGTCCAACTATTTTAGATTCCAAATATAAGTGAGATGCTGTGACACTTCTCTATTTGTGCCTGCCTTATAAACCTAAAGTCCTCCAGGTTTATCCATGTTGTTGTAAATAGCAGGGTTTTCTTTCTTTTTTTTTCTTTTTTTAAAAAAAGGCAGCAATGTTACATATAACATATGTTCTTTATCCATTCATCCATTGATGACACTTAGATTGATCCCACATCTTGCTATTGCAAATAATGGTACAATAATCATGGAATTGCAGATATATTTCTTAGACAAACTGATTTCATATCCTTTGAATTTGTACTCAAGAGAGGAATTACTGGATCATGTGGTAGTTCTATTTTTAATTTTCTGAGGAACTTTCATACTGTTTTCCATAATGGCTATACCAATAGTGTACAAGGTTTCCCTTTTCTCCACTTCCTTTCCAACCCTTGTTATCTTTTGAGTTTTTGACAAAAGATTTTCAAACAAGTGTGAGACAGTAGCACATTATGGTTTTTGTTTGCATTTTCCTGAGGATTAGTGATATTAAGCATTATTTCATGTACATTCCCTCTACACCTAGTTTATTGAGAGTTTTTATTATGAAATGATGTTGAATTTTGTCAACTGTTTTCTCTGCATCTATTAAGAGGATTGTATGTTTTTTTGTCCTTCATTCTATTAATGTGGTATATTACACTTATAGATTTGTGTATGTTGAGCTGTCTTGCATTTCTGGGATAAATCCCACTTTATCATGGTGAAACATCCTTTTATTTATTTTTTAACTTTTCAGTTTAGGGGTACAAGTGCAGGTTTGTTGCATAGGTAAACTTGTGTTGTTGGGGTTCATTGTACAGATGATTTCATCACCCAGATAGTAACCCTAGTACACACTAGTTATTTTTCCTGATTCTCTCCCTCCTCTCACTCTCCACCCTCTGGAAGCCCCAGTGTGTGTTGTTGCCCTCTATGTATCCATGTGTTCTCATCATTTAGCTCCCATTTATAACTGAGAACATGCGGTATTTGTTTTTCTGTTCCTGCATTAGTTTGGTAAGGATAATGGCCTCCAGTGCCATCTGTGTCCCTGCAAAGGACATGATCTCATTCTTGTTTATGGCTGCATAGTATTCCCAAAGGAATATAAACTATTCTGTTAGAAAGCTCCTTTTAATGTGTTGTTGAATTTGGTTTGCTAATACTTTACTGCAAATTTTTGCATCTATGCTTATCAGGAATATTGGCCTGTAATTTTCTTTTCTGGTAGTGTTTTTATCTGGCTTTAGTATCAGTGTAATGCTGGCCTCATAAAATGAGTTTGGAAGTATTTCCTTTTCTTCATTTTTTTCAACGATTATGAGAAAAATTGTTATTAGTTCTTTTTTAAGTGTTTGGTAAAATTCAGCAGTGAAGCTGTCATTTCCTAAGCCTTTTTATTTTTGATGAAAGACTTTACTTTATTATTGACTTTTTATTTTTGATAGAAGACTTTATTATTGACTTAATCTTCTTCCTTGTTATTGGTCTGTTCAGATATTTTTTTTTTTTTTTTTTTTTTTTTTTTTTTTTTTGAGACGGAGTCTCGCTCCGTCGCCCTGGCTGGAGTGCAGTGGCTGGATCTCCGCTCACTGCAAACTCCGCCTCCGGGGTTCACGCCATTCTCCTGGCTCAGCCTCCCGAGTAGCTGGGACTACAGGCGCCCGCCACCTCGCCCGGCTAGCTTTTTGTATTTTTTAGTAGAGACGGGGTTTCACCGTGTTAGCCAGGATGGTCTCGATCTCCTGACCTCGTGATCCGCCTGTCTCGGCCTCCCAAAGTGCTGGGATTACAGGCTTGAGCCACCGTGCCCGGTCAGATTTTCTATTTCTTCATAATTCTGTCTCGATAGACTGCATGCATCTAGGAATTTATTCTTTTCTTCTAGGTTATCCAACTCATTGATATATAATTGTTTATAGTAATGTCTTCTGATGCCTTTTATTGCTGAGGTGTCAGTTGTAATGTCTCCTCTTTCATTTCTGATTTTATTTATTTTCATCTTCTCTTTATTTTCTTAGTCTAGTGAAAGGTTTGTAAATTTTGTTAATCTTAAATAAAACTCTTAGTTTTGTTAATCTTTTTATTGTTTTTTTCTAGTCTCTATTTTGCTTACACCTACTATGTTACTAATCATTTTATTTCTTCTACTAATGTTGGGGTTAGTTTGTTCTTCTTTCTCTACTCTCCTAAGGTATAATATTAGGTTGTTTACTTAAAATCTTTTCTCTATTTTGATGCAGGAATGTATGTTATAAATGTTCCTCTTAGAACTCCTTTTGTTGCATGCCTTAAATATTGATATGTTGTTTGTCCATTTTTGTTTGTCTCAATTCCCACATATTTGTGAGTCTTCCAAGATTTCTTCTGTCACTGATTTCTAACTTTATACCATTGTGCTAAGAAAACACACTTGACATGATTTCAATCTTCTTAAATTTGTTAAAACTTTTCTGTGGCCTAGCATATAACCTATCCTAGAGAAGTTCTGTGTGCTCTTGAGAAGAATGTATATTCTGCTTTTTTGTGTGGAATGTTCTGTGCGTGTCTGTTAGATCCATTTGGTTTAGTGTGGTTTAAATCCAAAGTTTCACTATTGATTCTGTCTGGATAATCCGTCCATTGCCCAAAGAGGAGTATTGAAGTCCCTAGTATTACTATATTATAGTCTGTCTCACTCTTCACACAAGTCTATTTTATCTGATATAAATGTAGCTACCACTGCTCTCTTTTGATTTCCATCTACATGGAATATTTTTTACATACCTTCACTTTCAGTCTACGTGTGTCCTTATAGGTAAAGTGAGGCTTTTGTAGGCAGCACAATAGGTGGGTCTTGTTTTTATACCTTTAGTCATTCTGTATCTTTTGATTAAAAAAATTCATGTATATTTAAGGTGATTATTGTTAGTTAATGACTACTGCCATTTTGTTAATTGCTTTCTGGTAGTTTTGTAGATTATTTATTCCTTTCTTCTTGTCTTTCTGCCTTTCTTGGTAATTAGGTTATTTTTTTCTAATGTATACTTGGATTCTTTTTATTATTTTGATAGCTACTATTTTTTTCTTTATGAGTTATGTAAGACATCTTATTGTTATAATAGGCTATTTTGAGCTGATAACAACTAATTTTGACCTCATTAAAAAAACTCAACATCTCCTCAAATTTTGTGTTTTTGATGCCATGACTTATATCTCTTTAAATGGCATATTCCTTAAGAAATTATTGTAACTATTATTATTTTTAACAGTGTTTTCTTTTGACCTTCTTAGTAAAGATTTAAGTGATTTACATCCCACCATTTCAATATTAAAGCATTCTGAATTTGACAGTGTACGTACTTTTGTCAATGAGTTTTATACTTTTCTATGTTTCTCTGTTGCTAGCTAGCATCTTTTTCTTTCATCTTTAAAGACTACCTTTAGTATTTCTTGTGAGACAGGTCTTCCTGGTGGTGATGAACTCCCTCACTTTTGTTTGTGTTGGAAAGCCTATGTCACTCCTTCTCTGAAGGATGGATTCTGTGGGTAAAATAATCTTGATTGATGATTTGTTTTTTTTTCTCCAACACTTTGCATATATCAACCCAATCTCTCCTGGCCTGTAAGATTTCTACTGAGAGGTTTGTGTCCAGTAGTTCTGAAATTCTCATATATGTGATATTCTTGTTTTCCTTTGTGGCTTTCAGAATTCCATCTTTATCATTAATTTTGACAGTTTGATTATCACATGACTTGGTATAGTCCTGTTTGGATTGGATCTAATTAGATATCTTTAACCTTTATGTACCTGAATATTTATATCTTTCTCCCAATTTAGAAAGTTTTCTTCTATTCTTTCTTTAGATATCCCTTTGTCTCTCTCTTCTCCTTCATTAATTCATATAAATCAAAAGCCTTGTCCTTTTCATGCTTTCCCAAAAGTCCCATAATATTTATCCATTCTTTTTTTTCTATTTGGATCTTTTCTCCTCTGATTGTACATATTCAAATAACCTGTCTTCAAGTTCTCAAATTCTTTCTTCTGCTTAATCAGTTCTGCTGTTGATGCTCTCTATTGCATTTTTAATTTTCTTCATGGTATATTTAGCTCCAGAATTTCTGTTTGATTTTTTAAAAATAATTTCAATATCTCTGGTATTATTTTTTTGTTTTGGTCATTTATTGCTTTTCTGATTTCATTGAATTTTTTTCTCTGTGTTTTCTTGAAGTTTACTGAACTTCTTTAAAACAATTATTTTAATTTTTTGTTAGGCAATTTGTAAATCTCCACTTATTTATAGTTGGTTACTGGTGCATTATTCCTTTGTGGGTGTCATGTTTTCCTGATTGTTCTTGGTTCTGTGGCCATGTGTTGGTTTCTGTGTATTTAAAGAAGGATGGACTTATTCCAAACATTGCAGACTGGCTTTGTTTCAAAAAAGCTTTCAACAGTGAGCCTCTCCAGAGAGATTCTAATAGTCCATCTGGCACAGTTCATGAATAGGTTTGCTTCTGAAGTTTCTAGGCAAGCTGGTCTAGTGTCAGGGTCAGCAGATGAGTGGGCCTGGTGCCTGGGATCTGCAGAGTTGGACCTGAAAGCTGGATCAATGGTGCTAGACCTTTTGATTAGATTCATGGGGTCTTTACTGAAGCATGAATCTACAGAGGCTAACCTGACACTGGAATATCCCTTGAGCCTGAGTCTGAAGGAGCTAGCCAGGTGCTATGATGAGCCTAGAGCCTAGGTCTACTGGGATGGGCCTGGAGCCTAAGTCTGCAGGGTTGTTCTTAGAGTCTTGGTCCACAGGGGCTGGACAGTCACTAGGGTCTCCTGAGGTAAGCCTAGGCCCTGGGTTTTTTGAAGCAGGCCTGGCCCCTGGGTCCACTGGAACTTTGGGCCACTGGGATCTAACTGGAACCTGGGGATGGCCTGGTGCTTGGGAAGACATGAAGCCTGCACCCACAGGGGCCAGACTGCAGCCTAGAATGGCAGGTGCTGACCTTGTGCTTGGATCCACAGAAACTTGCCTGGAGCCAAGGGCTGCAGGGCCTTGCTTGGAAGCTGAGTGTGATGATGCTGACCAGAAGGCTAGGAACATGAGGGCTGGCCTGGGTCCTGGGATTTTAGGGGCTGGTCTAGATCCTGGGTGCTGAGAGTCAGTCCTGGAGCCAAGGTTCAGGAGTCTTACCTGGTGCTAGGATCTACTGAGATAAGCCTGGACCCTGGGCAGGTCTGAACTCTAGGTCTGCTAGAGCATGTGGCTCCAGGATCTGGCCTGGAGAATGGAACCAGGAACCAATCTTATACTTGGCAGGCCTAAAGCCTGAGCCGATGGGTTCTATCCTAGTGCCTGAGGCAAGGATTACTAACTTAGTGCCAGGGTGGGCCTGAGCCTGGGGTTGTGTGTGTGCCTAGCTCTGGGCTTTTCTGAAACCTGGGGCAGGACTGGAGCCTGGGGTCATAGAGGCTGACCTGATACTGGGCAAACCTGAATTCTATATGCACAGGGTCCATCCTGATGGGTGAATCTGTGAGTGCTAGAGTGATGACTAGGGATGCAGAAACCAGCTTGGTGCTGGGGCAGGCCTGAGCCCAGGGTTGCTGGGGCCAGCCTAGAGACTGAGTCTGTGGGGCAGGCCTAGAGCCTAAATCTGGGAGGGCTTACCTGGTGATGGGAGTAGCCCTGTGCTGCAACTGGTCCAGAACCCAGAGCCAGTGGGGTTGGCCTGATGGTGAGGCAGGCCTGGAGACTGAATCCAATGAGCAGGCCTGGAACCTGGAGCAGCAGGGTCCAATCTGGTGCCAGGACAGGCCTGGAGACTCAGTCCATAGGTACTACCCTGAATTCTGTGTTTGTGATAGCCTGCTCAGTGTTGGGTTTTATTGGTGCAGGTCCAATGTTGGGGTTCAAGGAAAAGTTCAAATCTCACTTTCTTCTCCTTCCCCCAGTTGAAGAGTGGCTCTTTACACGATGTGCTGCTTGGAATTTTCAAAGGGGTGATTCAGGTAATATAAAACTGCCTGTCTTACTCTCTTTAATACACCTTTTCTGATTTCTGTGCTATACCCCAGTGCTAAAATCACTCACCTGGTTTCCTTTGCTCTTGTGAAGGTACTTTTGCGTGTTGATTGTTGTTCAAATTGATGTGTCTGCAGGGGGAACACTGGAAAGTCCTATTCCATCATATTGCTCTTCATCAGTATGTTTTATATTTATGACCAATGGTTTTAAAATATTGCAGGCAATTTTAGCAAAAATATCACACTAAGCCCCTAACAACAAAAGTTGTTGGAGTAGAAAGTAGTATGTACCCATACAGCTCATTATATAGTAATTTTTATCTACATCCCCCCATTAAAATTAAGTGCCATATGTCAGGGAACTTTACTGTCTTCTTCACTACTTATAACTAGTGTATAGATACCTCTTGAATAGCAACAAAATAGAGTCTAAGAAATAAGATTGAGGATAAAATAAATTAATTAATACAAGGACAGTGGGGCTTCCTTAACCCTATAAGGTGACCTGAAACACTCTATTAGCAAAGATATGTAATGAGCTATATGGATACATAGTAATTTCTACTCCAGCAACTTTTATTGTTAGGAGTTTAGTGTTTTTTTTGTTTGCTTGTTTGTTTTGCTAAAATTGCCTGTACTGTTGTAAAAACATTGTTCATAAATATATAGCACACTGGTGAAGAGTACAAATATCAAAAAATCTCTATCTGCTGCCTGATTTCAGAAAAGCCTCTCCTGAGAGGACATTACCTGCATGTTTCTTCATTAGAGGTGAAACTTTACAAAACCATAAGAAAAGTAGAAGACACTTTATTGATATAATATCCACATTCCAAAATGGTTGTGCTTTCAAATCCTGGATCTGCCACTTACTATCCGTGAGACTGTGTGCAAATGGTTTAGCTATTTGAGCTTCAGTTTCTTCATCTGTAAAATGGGCATGATGATACCTACCTACCTTACAAAGTGGCTGAGATAGCTAAACACCATAAGGCAATGCTTGTTACATGGTAACAAATGATGACTTTCCTTGTATTGGGTATTCTCTGTTATTTAATCCTTGCCTCATTCATCATCACTAGGAACATTGAAAATATTGTCTTTACATGTGAAAAAAATTGAGTATCAGAGAGTTCAAGAAACTTGACTAAATTATACATCATGAAAAATGCAAGGATCAGATTTGAACCCAGTCATTGATAGAAATGGGGGGAAGAAAAAATGAGAAAATTTAAGGGGAAAGTATAAAATTCAGTGTGTCTGCAGGTTTCAATAAATAAAGATCATCTTGCTGCAGACAGTCAGTCCACCACTAAAACATCTCTAGATCTGCATTTTGATAGAATCGCTAGATAATGCTGATAGTTGCTCTTTATTCAGGACTTACTCTACAAGACATGATTTTAGACGGTTAAGTCCTTTGCCCAGTGTCTCATAGATGGTAAATGGCTAAGGTACAATTCAGCTCTAGAGCCATATTCATAACTACTACACTCTAGCAACTTGTCTGAGACAGACAGTTTTGCACCACATTTTGGGAAACATCAAGATAAATGACTACAGAATGTGGAGGCTCAGGGACTGTGTCTGCTATCAGGAGTGTGGTACATGGGACAAATCACCAGGCAGAACCTTTCTAAAATTTACAAAATAGGTAGATATAATCAATGAAACCAAAAACATAAATTAATACCAGACACACCATGCCCGATAAATATTTGTTGAATAAATATGTATTTATGAAGCCAACAGCAAGTTTTTCATCTTAGACAAAAATGGTCATTTAGCCACACAATCTTTGAAGCTCAGAATTAGAATAAAGTCATTAAGACCAATCCCTACTTCCCTGTGAATTCCACAATTTCTTGCACAATATTTCAGGCCTGTGGTCAGCCAGTTAAAGAAACTGTAGTCTCTGGCTTGTAGTTAGGAAATAAGAGAAAAGACCAAAAACCTGACCTATAGAGAATTAAGAGAGCTTAAAATGCCAGAGCCAGATAGACTCCTGATTCTTGGCAGATATTTGATGGGTCAGAGAGAGAGAAATAAATACTGCAGTAATGATGGCTACAATCTCAGAAGTGATTCTCCAGCAGCAAAAAGATGTTTGTGGACATGTGGGGCCAGTATGAACCTATTGATTTCTCTCATAATCTCTTTCTATTGCTCATCTTTTCCTATTAGCTCATGCAGCCAGTGTCTCAGGGACTGCAGTTCCTCCTGGGCCTGCCAGCCTGAACATTGTTGAGGAACCACGAAATATGAAGGTCCACGTCCCCTTTAATTGAACAAGCCCCAGTTAATAATGCACTAGAGATCCTGAGAGTTGGGGCGTGCAGGAAGGAAGAGAGAAAGGCAAAATGAGAGAGAGAGAGAAAAAGAAAGAATCCACAAATGTCTTCTTCATTGAGAAAGGGAAAAAGAAACAGAAAAAAAAAAAAGTTACTAAAACAAATTCAGTCCAGGCAACATTGGTAATAGGTAAGACTTAGGAGCCTACTCTTCCTTCAGCTAGCAAATAAGCTTTTCTATTTTTCTGTGATAGAGATTCTCTGATCTCAGGGATTGCCATAGAGATTGCTAATATTTACAGTCTACTTGATGTCCACTTGCTAGAAAGAGCAGTCTTATACTGTAGTCATTAAGTTACAGAATTTGTTGCTAGATCACTTAGAAATCCAGTCAACTCCCTTTCAGTCCAGAACTTATTTTGCTATGCCACGCTAAGGTACTGATGTAAGATCAGTCCATACAATAAAATAGCCATAATCTCCAGAGAATCTTTCTTGAGAGTTAAGCTTATTCCTGGCTTAAAATAAACAGAGAAATGTCAATCAGAATTTATGATGGAAATATCAGATAGTTGAGTGGCATATAATGCCCCTTGCTAAAAATTAATAGGGCACAGCGGTGCAGGCCTGTAATCCCAGCTACTCAAGGATTGCTTGAGCCCAGGAGTTCAAGGCCAGCCTGGGCAACAATGCAAGACCCTGTTCCTAAAACAATCAAATAAAAATGAATAAGCCAAAAGCAGTATTTATAAAATGTATTTATTCAGCTATTTAACAAATAGTGAACATTTATTCATTACCTATAAAAAGAAGTGTTCCAGATGTGCAGAATTCAGTGATGACTAAAGTGAGCACATTTCCTGCCATTAATCAGTTAGCATTTAATCTAGCCGGGTAGAGAGTTTATGCAGATACATACAACACCAGGGCACAAGTGTTACGAAAGAGCAAGAATATCAAGTTAGTGGACCACAGAAAGGCACATCTCAGCCAAACGTGGAGACAATTAAGGTTTTCTAGCGGCAATGTTTCCTAAGTTATAACCATGAGTTAGTCAGACAAAGAGAGTGTGGAAAAGCATTCCAAGCAGAAGGAACAACACAACACAGACAATGGCATATTTAAGAAAGTACAAAATAAGACCAATTCATTCTAGTTGTAGTATATGATACTATGAGAAAAATTTTGAGAGAAGAAGTGGAGTAGTAGCCGGAGATGAGAACATGGAATTCCTTGCAAGTCTTGTACAGTGTCATCTTGATAACACAGAATTAAAGGACTCTTGCAGATTATTAGGGCTTAACTTTTCTATTGTGTGACACTCCCCCAAGTTACTCAATGTTTCAGAACTTGTAGTTACTGTTTTGTATTCTGATTTGAACTCCTTCACTGAAATTTCTTCCTCTGTGTTTTAGGTTGTCACAGAATGCACACAACTGACATACTTCTTTATTCATACCTTAACATCGTCTATAAATCTGACTCCACTTTATTTCCCTGGTGGAACTTCTGTTGTTCTCTCCCTGAGAAGTCAGGATGTGTTACCTTCCTGCCAATGTTGTATGACAATATGCTTGGAGGACTGCCAAAAACGGAAGCCCACTAAGACTCCTTGTTCAGAATTTTGACTCGGACTGCATGATATAGATAGGATCGACTGATTGATTGCCCATGTGGTTGACCTCAATCTATAGGTTGACTGATAGTGTATGATCCAAAGTCCTCACCCCAGGTAACATTATTGGTTTTCCTGGCATGACTAGCCCCAGCCTTAAAGTCTGGCCAGACCTCACCCTAAATTACATTGTTAGACCATTTAGTGTCACCCACAGTCACCATGCAAACAAAGAAACTCTTTTTAGGCATGACATTCTTAGAGATTACCTTCCAGAAGCTCAAGTTAAATTTCTTCATAAACATTCGACTTACCTTTATCTGTGAGAATGCCTCAGGACCATTTCCCTCTTGAATGTGCCGCTCTACCTACTTTGAATGGCAAATGCCCAGTTATAGAGTCTTCAACTGCGCCAGAAAGATAGCTACAATATTGCCTGAAACAACAATGGCCAAGTATCAAACAATTAAGAAAGAACAAGAAAATAGGGTAGCTTTGCCAATTCGTAACATTGGGTAATTTGTAGAAGGAATAAATTTTGGTATGGTCCAGCAAAGAGGTAATGATGGATTTGTTTGTTCATTAATTTAATCAGGAGATATTTAAAGGATAAATATTTTGTGACAGCAAACTATTCTAGGTGCTGAGATTTTGGCTACAAACAAGATAAACTTACATATAGATTCTATTCTAGAGGAGAAATACAGTCTAAGATTTAAATTGTCATCTAGGATGAAGTAAGAGTGTTTTAGTGTTGTAGGGAGGAATTATAGTACCTACTATACATTTCCTTTCTATCTGCAGCCTATTCTACTTATTAACGGAATGACACAATAGTTGACTATATTTAATAATGGTTTTATGTAATAAATTGAAGCCAAAGGAAGTTAATGATTTATCCAAGGACACCAAATAAAGTTGTAAAACTTGTGTTATATCCCAGCCTTTTCTCTGTTTTCTTGCCTTCAGAGGCAAAAATCAGTTTTATAAGTCGATATCTTTACCATTTCTTCATCTCTGAAATTTTATGGAGTCTGAGAGTACAGTAGAATTCTTACCTTTTAATTTTTCTGTTTTTTAAGCTTTTTGATTTTGAAAAACTTTTGGACTTACAAAGACATTGCAGAACTGGTAAAAATGAATTCCAGTATGCCCTTTAACCAGATTCCAAAAATGTTAACATATAACCATAACCACAGTACAATTATTAGAATAAGAAATTAACATTGATAACGTATGAGTATCTAAAGACTTTATTAAATTCTCCTACTTGTTCCACTGATGTCATCTTCTCTTTCACAACCCAATCCTGAATGATATGTTACATTTTGCCCTCATGTGTCCTTTCAGTATCCTTTAATCTGTGACAGTTCATTAGCTTTTTTGTCTTTTATGACCTTGACATTTTTTGGAGAATACTAGCCAGTTATTTTGTCAAATATACCTCAGTTTGGGTTGAGCAAATATTTCCTATGATTAAAAATTTAGATTACACATTTTTGGCAAGAATACCATAAAAATGATGCTGTGTTCTTCTTATTGCATCATTTCCCTGTCTCATCTGTACCATTTACTGATTTGTTCATAACTGATGACATTAACTTTGATCACTTGGTTAGGAAAGGGTCTGCCAGTTTTGTCTGCTGTCAAGTGACTATATCTCCTTCATAAATCAGTAAGCATCTTCTGAGGAAATACTTGGAGCTCATGTGAATAGAGTTCCAACTTTGGAAGGGTGAATAACAAAGCATTTCTTTGGTATTGTGTAATAGAATACTCACTGGACTTGACTTCAGTTTCTTCACTTATTCACTTGGAGGTTTGAACTTAAATGATGTTTTCTAAATGCAAACTAGAGGTCTTGCTGTATCAGCATCACCCTAGTAAAAAATGTATATTCCTGGACCCCATTCCAGATTTTATTCATAACCTCTGCCAATGCTGGGCCTTTAGAAGCAATTGTTTAAGCACAGTCTTTGGAGGTTTTGGAGAAGTCCCACACCACATGGTCTCTATGATCCCATTCACCTTTGAAAATCTCTGCCATTCTGAGTTCTTCTCCCAGGAATGCCATGGCAGAAGGTAGAGAAGAAATACTTCTGAAAGAACTTTTCATGTAGTTTGCTTAGATATATGGTGTCACAGGTACAACCAGTACCAACTGCAAGTGAGAAAGGGAGATGGATACGGCAGGAACTTTATCAGACTTTATCTGCTGCTCTGTTTTGTGACGGCTCATCTCTCACATAGACTGTTTTTGTGAACATTTTACTCCCAGATATACGAAGCAGAGATATTATTCAGTGAACATTACCAGTGAAAAATGCATGGAAAGATAAAGAAAGGAGTTTTTCTCTCCATGACAGTGCATAAGGCACTATTTCCTTTGTCAGAGCATCTGGAGTCTAATGAATGGATCCTATGATGTCTATATGTCACCTGCACAGGCAGCATAACAAGCCCCACAGCTCAGTTAGTGGGTACCTGGGCCTTTGGGCATGCCGCTGAGTCCATATGCCTCCTTTCCTGGATAAGTCTATGACTCCCTCTTTCCTTGCAGGCCATGAGTTTGTTAGTCTAAAGGGAGAGGAGAAACAGCCTTAGGAGCTGCCAAAATGATGCAGTGAAAAGATTTTGGTGCTAAACTGAAAGAGATCAGCTTTCTCTTCTAGAACATCAACTGAGCTTGTATCCTCAGGCTGACTGTCTCTTCACGATGCCTTTTCAAATCAACCAAACTTTCTCCTCATTTGAACCTAAGAAAGAAATTCCAAAAGTTCACAAAAATAAATAACGAGTTACCTCAAAGAGATAAGACTGCTGGTAATGTTTAGTTTTTTGTTTGTTTGTTTATCAGCATATTCTAAGTAGTATATATTTAGCATGCATTTTAAAATATATTTTTCTGAAGCTGGTACCTTTGTGGGAGTGTGGATTAGTGTAGATTTCTTAACTTCTTGCAGGACAATTTTAAAATATTCATAACAATTAAAATACAGATACTTTTTTGTTATTGCAATTCTATTTCAAGAGTACACTTTAAAGAATTCTCAGAAGTGTACAAAGATGCACGTGCAAGAATTTTCATGGAGGTATTTACAAAGCAAAACTGGATATTGCCTAAATGTCCATCAATATCCCAGTCATTAAAAAATATATGGCTCTTTGATATGGTTTGGATTTTGTCCCTGCCTAAGTCTCATGTTGAATTATAATCCCCAGTGTTGGAGATGGGGCATGCTGACAGGTGATTGCATCAGGGGGGCAGATGCAATCTGAGAGTGAGTTAGTTCTTGTGGGATCTGATTGTTTAAAATAGTGTGTGGCACCTGCCCCCACTCCTTCCTTCTGCTCTGGACATGGAAGATGTTCCTGCTTCCCCTTCATCTTCTGCCATGATTGTAAGTTTCCTGAGGCCTCCCCAGAATCTGAGCAGATGCTGCCATGCTTCCTGTACAGCTGCAGAACCATTAGCCAATTAAAACTCTTTTCTTTATAAATTGCCCTGTCTCAGTTATTTCTTTATAGTAATGCCATATGGCCAAGCACTCTATAGATATTAAAAAATAGTAGATTCATACAGACTGAATGAAGAGATTGCAAAGCTGTTTCATTAAATGAAAAAGTAATGTGCACAAGAGAACTCCTGAAATTCTGTTTTGTACTGCTTTTTGGTCTTTGTGCAGCTAGTTACATTTGAGAATTCAGTTTATAAAAAGTCAATGAGTTATACACTTAAATACACTTTGTCAACTAAATATCGGGGGCTCATGTGTTTTTTGGAAGCACATGATACTGTAAGAAAAATGTTTAATCAATGTAGAGAATATTATTTAAAACAGAAAATGTTTATATTAAATGCTCTGATATTTGTACAAATTCTAGGATATATAAGACATTATAAACAAGGATGAATTCTAACATGGAGAAAGGAAGTTAGGACATGTAGACGTTTAATTCTCTTTTTTATTTGTGTTTTATTTATAAATGAAAGAAAAGTAGTAGTTAAAATTATTTAAAATACTGACACACATTCCTGGGAAAGGCAAAATAACTTCTGAGTCTTCATCACTCAAAGTTAACTATAAAGTTCAATGGTGGTTTTTCTTTCCAGGATCTATGCTCCCAACTTCTAGAATTTATTATAATATATCTGCAAAGCTCTCCTCTCTTTTCTTGGCCTACCAGACCCTCTCTCCATACCTGTCAAGGTCTCTATTCTTAATCTAAGTGGGCGAACATCTGTTAAACAGCTGCTACTTCCAAATTGAGATAGAGCCATGTTACAAGCAAGAGGCCATAACAAGCATCATTCTAAGTGGAAAATAGCTTGGCAGGGTCCGAAGCTCTGGGGCCCATCTGCAAGGAAGAATCATTAATGTTAATCTAACTGAGCTCAGGGTGGGAGGAAGTGGAGCTGTGTTTTCAGAAGAAAACCACTTGAGTTAAAGGGTGGTTTTATTTGAGGAATCACTTGCTTGTGCTAAATGGAGACACAATTATTTATAATTGATACATGAATTTAAACTTTTTTTTCTTGTTTTTCTGAGGCAGAGGAACCATAAAGTATAAGGGATTCGGGTCACTGAGATTCACATGGCGAAATCTTTGCATATTGGAAGCTAAGAATTTGTTTTAACAAACTCTCTAGGTGATTTTTGTGTGTACTTAAGTTTGAGAAACAGTGTGCCTAGACTAAAATATTAGGCACATTATTATTACTGTAGCTGTAAGGTAGGAAGGAAAGGAATTGAAATCTGTTTCCATATTACTAGGGCAAAATCTCTTCTCCTTCCTAAAAGGTCTGCCTGGGCTTTTTTTTTTTTTTTTCCAGGTAACGTCAACCTTAAATTATTTTTCCCTTTTATATGCTGTTAGAGAGAGTGGAGGTAGGGTGGCATGAGCAGGAAAAATGGGAATTACAGTTTTCTAGTGTTTTTGGTGATATTTAAACCCTTAGAAGGCTTTGTCACCTAAGTATCAGGGGGCTCATAAATTTGGAAGGGAAAGCCTTATTTTTCATAAAGCATTTCAGCCTGCAGGCTGGGCATCCCACAGTCTGGGAAGGATAGCCTCCAGCTAGAAGCCAAGAGCAAGAACTTCCAGGGAGGAAAGCACAAGATAGAAATTTATGCTAAATGGGGAGACCAAATATACATATTTAACAAGCTGTAGGAAAAGTCACAAATGTTTATAAAAGGAGAAACATGCAAATGCACAATTGAGCTTAATGCCTCTCCATGAGTTACACATTCAAAGAAATGGTGGCATTAGTATAATTTGAGGGTGGATTTTTGGCCCATTGACATCAAAAGGTAGAGCGGGGGAGACAGAATCCCTCACTGCACACCTTCTGCAGACTGGTCACAACCACTCAGTGGTCCATGGTCTCTTATCAGAAAGGAATGAGCCATGAAACTGGTGAGTTGTCAAGTTAACCTGCAAAGCAGGAGGGGGAATCTGGTTGCAGTCTCCAATGATTGGCCAAAGTTGATAAAGGCATGAATCATCTGTTTCTTGTTTTCTAGGGCTGTTTTCTGCTTACTCCTTAGGAAAGAATTTTGGCTAAAGGTTAATAATGGAGAGGCATCCTGAGGCATGTCTCACTTCCCATCCTGTCATGACCAGGAATTCAATTTTTTAGGGTGTATCTGGGTCCTCTTGGCCAAGAAGGTGTCCACTCAGTTTGGGGATTTAACTACAAATAAGGTAGAAGATATACCTATTTTCTGGGAGGATGCAGACTAGTGAGGAGAAAATGAAGAATAAACAGGCAAATTCAATGCAGTGAATTTAGTGGAATGATTGAGAAAACTTTCCAGAGTGGTTGGGAAATCATTTGGGAGTCAAGGTGAAAGCAGAAGAGATTGTGGTCAAAGAAGCTTAAAGAAAAAGAAGAGTACCAATACGAAGAATTTTAAATAGATCTCTTGGCTGGAGCAGAGAGGAAGAGGTGGGAGTGGGAGTGGCTTGGTCTGAGACCAAAGAGACAACCAGAGTTTGGAAGGAGGTGATAAAGTAATCAAGAAAGCAGTCACTTCCCCAGAGACAGATGTACTTGAGATGGTGTATTAGTCCGTTTTCATGCTACTGTTAAAGACATACCCAAGACTGGGCAAATTACAAAAAAAGAGGTTTAATGGATCCACAGTTCCATGTGGCTGGGGAGGCCTCACAATCATGGCAGAAGATGAAAGGCATGGTGTCACATGGCGTCAGACAAGAGAAGAGTGAAAGCCAAGTGAAAGGGGTTTCCTCTCATGAAACCATCAGATCTTGTGAGACGTATTCACTACGACGAGAACAGTTTGTGTTAAACCACAGCCATGATTCCATTATCTCCCACAGGTTCCCTCCCACAACACGTGGGAATTATGGGAGATACAATTCAAGGTGAGATTTGGGTGGGGACACACCTAACCATATCAGATGAGTAGAGGAGAATGCTACTCTCTTCTCCCTCTACTTCTCAAGCTAGGATTTATGAAATGTGCTCATTAACAAAATTTCTGGTTTGAAGTATTTCCTGTTAACAGAAGAAATGCATCTGTAAGAAATTCAATGAATTTCAAACTCCAGTCTCACACAGCACCATTTCATAATTTGCTTTTCCCCATGCCTAGTTGGGGACTCCTAGGAAATATTGCTTAGTAGGTATAAATATGATCTTTAGAGTGTTAAAAGAAATACATCAGACAAATTGAATTCAACAGTTTAACTGAGCAAAGAAGGAATTGTGTGGCCCCCAGTTCAGAAGGACTCCAGGGCTTCCAGGTGATCAGATAACATATATGGACAGAAAAAGGAAACTGATGCATAGAAAATGGAAGTGAGGTACAGAAACAGCTAAAGGGCTATAGCTCGGCTTTGCCTTATTTGAACATGGTTTGAACTGTTGGCCACCTGTGATTGGCCAACATCACCCAAGCTGTGATTGGCTGAGACTCAGATACTTGTTACAAGAGTAGGTTAGTCTGTTTACGCATCCAGTTAGGTTATGGTACATTAAGTATGGGATAACTTTTAAGCTGAGCTTAAGATGTGTAAGGAGGCAGCTGTAAGCTAAACTTAATTCAACAGGTGTTAGCCAGACAGAGCTATGTGACCTCAAATGCCTATGCTGTCTCTTATTTCCTATGTGTCCTTGGTCAAGGTCATTAAAGTTCTCTGACCTCCCGGGCCCTTATCTATATACTGCAAATAATATATGCTCTCTTTGAGCAAACTTGAATCAAATGATAAAACCTATCTCCAAAAATGTTGCAAAGATTAAATAAGATAATGTATTCTTGGCACAGGGCCTGGGTATATAGTAAGCCCTCAAGGGTTCTAATTAAAACACTCCTTGTCCTTTTATTCATTCCATCGATCAGCAAGTACTTACTTTCTCCCTGCTCTATAAAAGCAGTAAGATAATCTCTTCTCTTCACTCTTAGGAGCAATGGAGTAACTTGTATATATCTAGATATAATCCAAGAAAGAACATGATAAATTGTGATACGTGAGGCAGAAACAATATTTTAAGGAACTTAGGGATGAAAAGTTAACTACGGCTGGTGAAATGGTTTTATAGCAAAGAAATTATTTCAGTTGAGCCTTGAAGGAGGTGATAAAGAGGAAAGGAGGCAGGTACGGGATAATAACCATTTATTGAGTGTTTTTTAAGTACTAGGCACTGTTCTAGACACAATACTGGTATTAACTCATTACTCCATAAAAACTCTAGGAAGTGGGTACCATTATTGTACCCTTTTATAGAGCAAGAAACAGAAGCCGAGAGAGGTCAAATAACTTGCCTGGGTTTGTATAACTGTTAAGCAATAAAGCCAAAGTTTGAGTTTAGGTAGAGGTTAAGGTCATGCTCTTGACTGCTGGACTCATATTTATGTTGCAATTAATTAATTTTTCAACCATTTTATTCCAAATTAATTCTATTATATGGGCATGGCTGGAAGACAAAGTGTTTGAAGGGGATTATTTAGAGAAATCATCACAGGGAAGAAGATGATAGAAATTTTGAAAGTACACAGGTGAGGCCAAAAAAAAGATTTATGAGAAGAAACATTTTAAAATAATGACAATTCTATGTGGTAGAAATAAGTCCTCTGGTGCCCTTATTTCACTGCCTCACATTTTTATGAGCTGAAATATATTCTGCTCACACAAACCACTTCAACATCTTTTGTTTTTAATCTTTCCAACATAGGAGAACAAATTTAACAATGAGATTCTGTTTCTGTTCTGTACATGTGGAATAATTAAATTTGCATCCCACTTTAGCGTTGGATCTGCTATTTGAAGAGAAATGTATCAATTGGACACATGCCCCATGATTTCTACTCTGCAAATAAAGCATTTGGAGGTAGGAGGAGAAAAGGCAATATCTTTTTCCTAAGCAATAATCACAGTAAAATCTTTGCTTAGTGACAGCTTGTTTGAGGCTGGATTAATTCCCATTTGAGAGAGGCCAAGAGGGCAGGAAAATGAAAGGCAGAAGCTGGAAAAAGGCAGGGCATAATTATGGAAATTCCCATTGGACTTTGAAATACAAAGTTTTGCAAGAGAACTCTACTGGCAAGTATCTGAAAAGGACTGTGGTCAGAGAGCATCAGGAATTCCTCTCAGTCTCCAGCTTATTTCTAAGGTCTTAATAATCTCTTCTGTATAGATCCAAGGAATTGGGCCTGATGGAAGATACAAATGTTGTAGGATATAATCAATACCTGCATTTGGGAGTGAGGAGATGAATTTGTGTTTAAATTTGAGTTTTGCTACTTTGCGTGGTATCTATTAGATCATGAGCAAGTTTCTTGCCATCTCTGAGATGCTTTCATTTTCTGTGAAATAGTGTGGGGTAATTATTTCTACTTCACATTGAAGATGCAAGGGCAGAAGATGGCTGAATAGGAACAGCTCCAGTCTCCAACTCCCAGAGCGAGCGACACAGAAGACCGGTGATTTCTGCATTTTCAACTGACGTACTGGGGTCATCTCACTAGGGAGTGCCGGACAATTGGTGCTGGTCAGCTGCTGCAGCCTGACCAGCGAGAGCTGAAGCAGGGCGAGGCATCGCCTCACCTGGAAGTGCAAGGGGGAAGGGAATCCGTTTTCCTAGCCAGGGGAACTGAGACACACAACACCTGGAAAATCGGGTAACTCCCACCCCAATACTGCACTTTAAGCAGACAGGCACACCAGGAGAATATATCCCACACCTGGCCGGGAGGGTCCCACGCCCACGGAGCCTCCCTCACTGCTAACACAGCAGTCTGCGGCCATCTATCCACAAGGCAACAGCGAGGCTGGGGGAGGGGCGCCTGCCATTGCTGAGTCTTAAGTAGGTAAACAAAGCCGCTGGGAAGCTCGAACTGGGTGGAGCTCACAGCAGCTCAAGGAAGCCTGTCTGTCTCTGCAGTCTCCACCTCTGGGGACAGCGCACAGCTGAAGACCAACAGGGGAAGCAGCGGGGGCCGGTGCAGACGCGAACAACTCTGTCTGACAGCTTTGGGGAGAGCCCTGGATCTCCCAATGCGGAGGTTGAGATCTGAAAACGGACAGACCACCTGCTCAGGTGGTTCCCTGACCCCTGAGTAGCCTAGCTGGGAGACATCCCCCACTAGGGGCAGTCTGACACCCCACACCTCACAGGGTGGAGTACACCCCTGAGAGGAAACTTCCAAAGGAAGAATCAGACAGGTACACTCACTGTTCAGCAATATTCTATCTTCGGCAACCTCTGCTGCTGATACCCAGGCAAACAGGGTCTGGAGGGGACCTCAAGCAATCTCCAACAGACCAACAGACAGTCCTTCTGACTGTCAGAAGGAAAACTATCAAACAGGAAGGACACCTATACCAAAACCCCATCAGTACGTCACCATCATCAAAGACCAGAGACAGATAAAACCACAAAGATGGGGATGAAGCAGGGCAGAAAAGCTGGAAATTCAAAAAATAAGAGTGCATCTCCCCCTGCAAAGGAGCGCAGCCCATCGCCAGCAATGGATCAAAGCTGGTCAGAGAATGACTTTGACGAGATGAGAGAAGAAGGCTTCAGTCCATCAAACTTCTCAGAGCTAAAGGAGGAATTACGTACCCAGCGCAAAGAAACTAAAAATCTTGAAAAAAGAGTGGAAGAATTGACAGCTAGACTAATTAATGCAGAGAAGATCATAAACGAAATGACAGAGATGAAAACCATGACACGAGAAATACGTGACAAATGCACAAGCTTCAGTAACCGACTCGATCAACTGGAAGAAAGAGTATCAGCGATTGAGGAACAAATGAATGAAATGAAGCGAGAAGAGAAACCAAAAGAAAAAAGAAGAAAAAGAAATGAACAAAGCCTGCAAGAAGTATGGGATTATGTAAAAAGACCAAATCTACGTCTGATTGGGGTGCCTGAAAGTGAGGGGGAAAATGGAACCAAGTTGGAAAACACTCTTCAGGATATCATCCAGGAGAACTTCCCCAACCTAGTAGGGCAGGCCAACATTCAAATTCAGGAAATACAGAGAACGCCACAAAGATACTCCTCCAGAAGAGCAACTCCAAGACACATAATTGCCAGATTCACCAAAGTTGAAATGAAGGAAAAAATCTTAAGGGCAGCCAGAGAGAAAGGTCAGGTTACCCACAAAGGGAAGCCCAGCAGACTAACAGCAGATCTCTCCGCAGAAACTCTACAAGCCAGAAGAGAGTGGGGGCCAATATTCAACGTTCTTAAAGAAAAGAATTTTCAACCCAGAATTTCATATCCAGCCAAACTAAGTTTCATCAGTGAAGGAGAAATAAAATCCTTTACAGATAAGCAAATGCTTAGAGATTTTGTCACCACCAGGCCTGCCTTACAAGAGACCCTGAAGGAAGCCCTAAACATGGAAAGGAACAACCGGTACCAGCCATTGCAAAAACATGCCAAAATGTAAAGACCATCGAGGCTAGGAAGAAACTGCATCAACTAACGAGCAAAATAACCAGTTAATATCATAATGACAGGATCAAGTTCACACATAACAATATTAACCTTAAATGTAAATGGACTAAATGCTCCAATAAAAAGACACAGACTGGCAAACTGGATAAAGAGTCAAGACCCATCAGTCTGCTGTATTCAGGAGACCCATCTCACATGCAGAGACATACATAGGCTCATAATAAAGGGATGGAGGAAGATCTACCAAGCAAATGGAGAACAAAAAAAAGCAGGGGTTGCAATCCTAGTCTCTGATAAAACAGACTTTAAACCATCAAAGATCAAAAGAGACAAAGAAGGCCATTACATAATGGTAAAGGGATCAATTCAACAGGAAGAGCTAACTCTCCTAAATATATATGCACCCAATACAGGAGCACCCAGATTCATAAAGCAAGTCCTTAGAGACTTACAAAGAGACTTAGACTCCCATACAATAATAATGGGAGACTTCAACACTCCGCTGTCAACATTAGACAGATCAACGAGACAGAAAGTTAACAAGGATATCCAGGAATTGAACTCATCTCTGCACCAAGCGGACCTAATAGACATCTATAGAACTCTCCACCCCAAATCAACAGAATATACATTCTTCTCAGCACCACATCGCACTTATTCCAAAATTGACCACATAATTGGAAGTAAAGCACTCCTCAGCAAATGTAAAAGAACAGAAATTATAACAAACTGTCTCTCAGACCACAGTGCAATCAAACTAGAACTCAGGACTCAGAAACTCAATCAAAACCGCTCAACTACATGGAAACTGAACAACCTGCTCCTGAATGACTACTGGGTACATAACGAAATGAAAGCAGAAATAAAGATGTACTTTGAAAGCAATGAGAACAAAGATACAACATACCAGAATCTCTGGGACACATTTAAAGCAGTGTGTAGAGGGAAATTTATAGCACTAAATGCCCACAAGAGAAAGCAGGAAAGATCTAAAATTGACACTCTAACATCACAATTAAAAGAACTAGAGAGGCAAGAGCAAACACATTCAAAAGCTAACAGAAGGCAAGAAATAACTAAGATCAGAGCCGAACTGAAGGAGATAGAGACACAAAAAACCCTCCAAAAAATCAATGAATCCAGGAGTTGGTTTCTTGAAAAGATCAACAAAATTGACAGATCACTAGCAAGACTAATAAAGAAGAAAAGAGAGAGGAATCAAATAGACGCAATAAAGAATGATAAAGGGGATATCACCACCGACCCCACAGAAATACAAACAACCATCAGAGAATACTATAAACGCCTCTACGCAAATCAACTAGAAAATCTAGAAGAAATGGATAATTTCCTGGACACTTACACTCTCCCAAGACTAAACCAGGAAGAAGTTGAATCCCTGAATAGACCAATAGCAGTCTATGAAATTGAGGCAACAATTAATAGCCTACCCACCAAAAAAAGTCCAGGACCAGATGGATTCACAGCTGAATTCTACCAGAGGTACAAGGAGGAGCTGGTACCATTCCTTCTGAAACTATTCCAATCAATAGAAAAAGAGGGAATCCTCCCTAACTCATTTTATGAGGCCAACATCATCCTGATACCAAAGCCAGGCAGAGACCCAACAAAAAAAGAGAATTTTAGACCAATATCCCTGATGAACATCGATGCAAAAATTCTCAATAAAATCCTGGCAAACCGGATTCAGCAGCACATCAAAAAGCTTATCCACCATGATCAAGTGGGCTTCATCCCTGGGATGCAAGGCTGGTTCAACATTCGCAAATCAATAAACATAATCCAGCATATAAACAGAACCAAAGACAAGAACCACATGATTATCTCAATAGATGCAGAAAAGGCTTTTGACAAAATTCAACAGCCCTTCATGCTAAAAACGCTCAATAAATTCGGTATTGATGGAACGTACCTCAAAATGATAAGAGCTATTTATGACAAACCTACAGCTAATATCATTCTGAATGGGCAAAAACTGGAAAAATTCCCTTTGAAAACTGGTACAAGACAGGGATGCCCTCTCTCACCACTCCTATTCAACATAGTGTTGGAAGTTCTGGCTAGGGCAATCAGGCAAGAGAAAGAAATCAAGGGTATCCAGTTAGGAAAAGAAGAAGTCAAATTGTCCCTGTTTGCAGATGACATGATTGTATATTTAGAAAACCCCATTTTCTCAGCCCAAAATCTCCTTAAGCTGATAAGCAACTTCAGCAAAGTCTCAGGATACAAAATTAATGTGCAAAAATCATAAGCATTCTTATACACCAGTAACAG
The DNA here is from genome assembly GCF_007565055.1 of Rhinopithecus roxellana. Taxonomy (NCBI): domain Eukaryota; kingdom Metazoa; phylum Chordata; class Mammalia; order Primates; family Cercopithecidae; genus Rhinopithecus; species Rhinopithecus roxellana. The sequence goes on from NC_044564.1 coordinate 26,377,277, forward strand.
ACAAGCAGAGAGCCAAATCAGGAATGAACTTCCATTCACAATTGCTTCAAAGAGAATAAAATACCTAGGAATCCAGCTTACAAGGGATGTAAAGGACCTCTTCAAGGAGAACTACAAACCACTGCTCAGTGAAATCAAAGAGGACACAAACAAATGGAAGAACATACCATGCTCATGGATAGGAAGAATCAATATCGTGAAAATGGCCATACTGCCCAAGGTTATTTATAGATTCAATGCCATCCCCATCAAGCTACCAATGAGTTTCTTCACAGAATTGGAAAAAACTGCTTTAAAGTTCATATGGAACCAAAAAAGAGCCTGCATTGCCAAGACAATCCTAAGTCAAAAGGACAAAGCTGGAGGCGTCACGCTACCTGACTTCAAACTATACTACAAGGCTACAGTAACCAAAACAGCATGGTACTGGTACCAAAACAGAGATATAGACCAATGGAACAGAACAGAGTCCTCAGAAATAATACCACACATCTACAGCCATCTGATCTTTGACAAACCTGAGAGAAACAAGAAATGGGGAAAGGATTCCCTATTTAATAAATGGTGCTGGGAATATTGGCTAGCCATAAGTAGAAAGCTGAAACTGGATCCTTTCCTTACCCCTTATACGAAGATTAATTCAAGATGGATTACAGACTTAAATGTTAGACCTAATACCATAAAAACCGTAGAAGAAAATCTAGGTAGTACCATTCAGGACATAGGCATGGGCAAGGACTTCATGTCTAAAACACCAAAAGCAACAGCAGCAAAAGCCAAAATTGACAAATGGGATCTAATTAAACTAAAGAGCTTCTGCACAGCAAAAGAAACTACCATCAGAGTGAACAGGCAACCTACAGAATGGGAGAAAATTTTTGCAACCTACTCATCTGACAAAGGGCTAATATCCAGAATCTACAAAGAACTCAAACAAATATACAAGAAAAAAGCAAACAACCCCATCAAAAAGTGGGCAAAGGATATGAACAGACATTTCTCAAAAGAAGACATTCATACAGCCAACAGACACATGAAAAAATGCTCATCATCACTGGCCATCAGAGAAATGCAAATCAAAACCACAATGAGATACCATCTCACACCAGTTAGAATGGCAATCATTAAGAAGTCAGGAAACAACAGGTGTTGGAGAGGATGTGGAGAAATAGGAACACTTTTACACTGTTGGTGGGATTGTAAACTAGTTCAACCGTTATGGAAAACAGTATGGCAATTCCTCAAGGATCTAGAACTAGATGTACCATATGACCCAGCCATCCCACTACTGGGTATATACCCAAAGGATTATAAATTATTCTACTACAAAGACACATGCACACGTATGTTTATTGCGGCACTATTCACAATAGCAAAGACTTGGAATCAACCCAAATGTCCATCTGTGACAGACTGGATTAAGAAAATGTGGCACATATACACCATGGAATACTATGCAGCCATAAAAAAGGATGAGTTTGCATCCTTTGTAGGGACATGGATGCAGCTGGAAACCATCATTCTTAGCAAACTATCACAAGAAGAGAAAACCAAACACCGCATGTTCTCACTCATAGGTGGGAACTGAACAATGAGATCACTTGGACGCGGGAAGGGGAACATCACACACTGGGGCCTGTCATGGGGAGGGGGGAGGAGGGAGGGATTGCATTGGGGAGTTATACATGATATAAATGATGAATTGATGCGTGCTGACGAGTTGGTGGGTGCAGCACACCAACATGGCATAAGTATACATATGTAACAAACCTGCACGTTATGCACATGTACCCTACAACTTAAAGTATAATAATAATAATAAAAAAAAAAAAAAAGAAGATGCAAGGGCAAAACTCTAAGATAAATCAGGGCTCTCATCACATATTAGGTACTTTAAAAATATTTTCCTGCTTTCTCTCTCCTTTCAGCATCTTTCCTACATTTCTATTTCATGAGTGTACTACTTATTTTGTTTACTTCTAAGGTTAGAAGAGGTGGAGAATAAATTGCTAGGGGATTGACTGGGCTAATTTCATTGGTAACTGAGGGTATTAAAAAACAAGGCAAACAAACAGAAAACTCACCTGACAATTGTCTCTAAGTATTCCCTTACTGACCTCAGCAATTTTTTTTTTTCCATTTTTTTCATTCTGGCTCTTTCTATGGCTTGAATAAGTTAAATGAGTAAACTTTTCTTTAAAAGTAATTTTATTTCCTACTAGCTTGTTATGCACATGAGGTAGGGACTGTGTCTGACATGTTACTATTTGTATCACTGTTCCCTAGCTCAGACCCTGGAATACATGTTCAGAAAGCATGGATAGTGACAAAGATACTCTCATTAAGCAAACTTGAATCAGGACCTGCTGAGTCTTCCATTTGACTAAGTCCAAGTGTGGGTGCTGTCTTTGTCCTGCTTAGTCCTATATTAGCAACAGTCCTGCTGTGTTAGATTAGAGAAAACCCCCCATCCTCAGTATCTGATCAAATTCCTTATCCCAAATCCTAGATATTTTATCACTCTGACTTACCTTCAGCAAGGATACCCCTAGTGTTGATGGTTTTTTTTTAGTAATTTTCTATCCACTGAATCCTCATCCTACTCCTTAGCTATAAATCTCAGTTTGTTCTTATTGTATTTGGAGTTTAACTTAATTTTTGTCTTCTATTGCAAAACCCGTATTACAGTAGTCTCTCTTGAAAACAGTATTCCTTACTTTCCTTAACAAGTGTCATGAATAATGTTTTCTTTAACAGTAGCATGAATAAATGAATGATATGGATGAATAAATTAGTGGATGATTTTTTTTGTCCTTGTGGTCTTCTAAATCAAAGGATTTTTTTGACAAACACAGAGAGAAAAGAGTGAAGGATGTTTCTTTGGGATAAAGTAAGAGTCAATTCTCATTGGGTCAATCAAAGACAAATTTCAACCTGCCCCTCCTCAACCCCAATCCTGGAGATAAGAATTGTTTTTTGAAAACAAGTAAATTAAATTTGTTAAATGGGTCCCACCATATTAAGCAGTAGCTAGATCAGTGCAATGCAGAAATAAAGATAATAACAATATTTTTACAATTGAAAGAGTTTTTTTGTTTGTTTATGTTTGTTTTTTAAATGCCATGGTCTCAAGCATATCATTGTCCTTGCCGTTTCTTTCCTCTTCTGACTGTGATGTGAAGAATGAATTGGAGAGACTCAAAAGTGGAAGCAGGGGGATCAATCAGAGACAATATTGTTAGAGACAATAGCTAGGGGATTTATGATGGCGGCCTTGACTAGAGTGGGAGCAAGCAATTGAAAAGAATATAAATGTGACATGTATTTTTGAAGAAGAACTAAAAGAGCCAGAAGAGCTTTTGGAGGTAGAGAATGAGAAAAAGATCAAAATTGACTTCCAAGTGTTTGATGTGAGCTACTAAAGTAGATATGAATGCCATTTACTCAAATTGAAAATACTGGGGGAGAAAATGTCTTTTAAATGGAGGGGGTGTAGTAGATATATGCACATCACTTTTGCCTTTTCTCCTTTCTGGAAATACTATTTGTGATGCCCATCACATCAAAAAGAAAATTTCTAGTTAGCAGTTCCCATTGTGAATCTGTAGTTCAAATGTAAGGTCTGGGCTGGAGATGAATTTGGGTTTCTTATGCATAAAGATGGCATTTAAAGTCGTAAGATTGGATGACTTGGCTTCTTAGGAAGTAGTATCCTCTTTCCTTTTGAACACAGACCAGTCTTAACCAAGAGCAATAGGTGTTTAACTTCCAAAAGTGGACTCACATGACTCTTGTAATGAAGAATAATATTCATTCTAAACTTACATATTCAAGGAAACATAATGGAAGAAGTTAAGATTTGAAGGTAAGATTTCTTTAGCTAAAATTTAGTGATAGTGAATAATGAATATAAATAAAGAAAAGTAAACAATTTTTTTTTTCCTCTGGCTTAATAATCTACACAGAAAACTTCTGTCACCAAATGTGTGGAGATTTCTCCCCATCAATAAGCAAACAATCAATTCTGCAAGGGACACCAGCTGGATGTCCTCCAATTCAATTTCCACACTGTCTACCTGGAGACAGAGTCAGATCCCACAGGTTGAGGGCTCAGTCCTGCAAGACTGTATGCCTCTTCAGATACCAGCCAAAAGTCTAGGACTGTACAACTTCTGATCCACCAGCTCTAAGCTGGGGTTTCTATAGACCCTTCTTTGGGTTTCATTAATTTTCTAGAGCAGCTCTCAGAACTCAGGGAAGCATGCTTACATTTACTGGTTTATTATAAATGATATTACAAAAATACAGATAAAGAACTGTAGAGGGTAAGGAACTGGGGAAGAGTCAAGAAGCTTTTATGCCCTCCTTGAGCACACCATCCTCCAACACCCTCCGGGTATTGTTATTTGCGGGAGTTCTCTTAGCCCTGTCCTTTTGGGTGTTTATGAAGGCTTCATTGTGTAGGCATGATTGATTAAACAATTGGCCATTCATGACCAATTTAACCTTCAGCCCTGGGGGTTGGGGGATGGAGGTAAAACACCCCACCCTGTAATCATGTCTTGGTGTTTCCAGAGAGCAGATCGCATGCTGAAGCTACCAGGTCTGCCAGCCACTAGTCAACTCAATAGCACACAAAAAGATGTTACTTTGGAGAGTCTAAAGATGTTAGGAGTTGTATGACAGGAAACAGGGACCAAAACCTAATATATATTTCACAATATCACAAATGGTTTAACAGTTTAAGAATTATCCTTAGAGATATAGAATCATGTAATTTCAGTTAGATGGTTGCTTTTAACAGTTTTGAGACTCTTACCCCTTTGAAAAATAACTCTATACAACATCTCTGGAAAATTATCAAAAAGTCAGTGTTTACATATTTCCTATGATTGGAAGTTTATTACCTTGTGACACAGTTTGATTGCATTTACTTTCACTTATTTGGGTCATAAAGAATTAGGGTAATTGTTTTTTTCCCATGACATTGCTATAGCTATTTGAAGACAGTGATCACATTCCTCCTCTTTCCCACCAGCATTAATATGCACATGTGTTTTTCAGTCTTTTCTCATACCCCAAGATCATTTGAGTACCTTCCTAATCTCCTCATTTCTCTCTAAATGAGCCACAATTTTTATGCAGAATCTTCAAAGTATTTATATTTTATCATGTGTCATAAAAATATTAAAACATATAATTCTGATAGTCAACAGATGAGACATTTTGTTGAAGAGACTCTTCAAATTATTGTGTAACACCAAGGGAAAATTGAAGGTCAAAGACACAATCAAAGATTTCTAGACTCCCTTAGAACCATTACAGGTGGATGGCACAGTTCGTTTTCTTAATTGTGGGAAATGCTTTTTCTGCTCATCTCATACTTTGGCCTCAGTCCATAAAGTAAGGAATTTCTGTTTTGCTTTTGACTCTTCCAGTCATGTACATTTTTCCTCATCCATAATGTGGATGTAGATTCACATCCACATTAGATGTGAATCTAATGAACTACATTTTACAAGTGATCAGAGACAGTGATAACTATTAGTGTTTGTAAACGGAAATTTTCTAAGACTCTCTTGCCTTTTCTTTCTCCATACAGCGAGCAACTCAGCTAGGGCTTGCAAGATGTCATGTTGTTTTCTCTCTTCTTGCCTTTGAATAGATCAGCAAGGCACACCTCTGTGCCTCACTCATGCGAGCTAGGTCATGAAGTAGGCACCCACTCTTTGGAGCTCCCTTGGCTCACTCTCTTTTGCAGGCACATCTATATGTATGGGTTTCAATATAAGATTTAAAATGAGAGAGATATTGGAGGCCTGGTTTAACTTCAAGTTTATATCATACTATTTCACTCCTCCACTTGTCACAACCCTACAAAAAAAGACCCAGACACTCACTAAGTAATTTATAAATAGGCATTTTGCTTTCTATTTAGTTAATTTTCTTTTAATATCTATGACATTGGTCAAATCTGCCAGAAGGCAGACTAGCGAATAGTACTACAATTTTCTCAACCAGCATAAAACATTACTTTCCATCTTCTGCCAGTGAACCTCATTGACAAAGCTTCCTGATTTGTACAAATTTACATTGATTTCCTTCGTTTTTTTCATCATTCCTAGCCCATAACGATAGGCTTAAATGCCAAATTATTTTCTGCCTCAAATATGATAGTAATTGTTTTATGCTTCCTAATTAAATTATAACATCTTTGAAGATGAAACTAGTCATTATATTTGAATACTTTTTTTGTAGCCCCGACTATAAAGTACACAAAGCATTCTTGATAATATAAAAAAAAAATATTCAGCATTAAATTCACAAAGTTTCCTGATAATTCAGCTTTTCCTTTTTTTGAATTTAAATGGCCATTTGCACATATAAAATCATATACTGGTAAATCAAAGGCATGAATAAAATGCCTCAGGTGGGGGTTTTGAGGGTCAGCTACATCAGACTTATAAGACAGTCTGCATATTTAATTTGAAAATTTTATCTGTCTCAAAATATCTAAAGAGGGTTATTATTTACTTGTTTTGATGTAAACGCTGCCATCTCCTCCAGCCCTTGCTTCTCACCCACCCCTTGTATTTTCTACTCCCTACGCTGGCCTGTTCTACTTCCACTATTTCATTTGCTTTCCATACCTAAATTACATGACATGAAGATGCATGCAAAATATTTCTAGTTCACAAAATACAATCCATCAACACTTCTTATACATTGCCCAGAAATTAATCCATTTTAGTTGAGAAAGCAAATACATCAATTTAAGTGGAAGATTTTTGACAGTTTAATTCAAATTAAGTTCACTTTGTTCAATTAGAAGGCATCTGAAAGAGGATGCAGGAGGATACATGCACGTCTTATTAGGGGAAAACAAATGCACTTCTCCACATTAAGCATATCTGTGGAGATTTTTAGTTAAAAAAAAGTGACATTATAAAAAGTTGCTAATTTATGTTCCCTCAACAAATGGTGAATTACTCACTTCATTTTATATTGCTCTTTCTTTGTTTTTGGCTAGATCCTGACAGTGCTGCGAGATTATAGGGCGAAGGAAAGGGGCATAGACTCTCTTCCAACTTTGGAGTTGGCTACACTATGTTGGCCATGGTTCATTTAATGAAGCTTTTGCTAAAAGTCTTGATCAATGCGTAATATCATTGACATTTTCAAGACTTAGAATTCTGGATTTGAAATGAAAAAGTCTGTACCCTGCAGCATTTTTGAGTATCTAAATTTTTTGGTCTTTATAACTCAACTATCTTAATATGCAGTGCTCAGATAATTTTGTCATAGTCTGACTTTTGCAGATGAATCCAACACACTGCAAAACTCTAAACCAGAAATCAGAAATCCTAAGCCTACAAAATCTTAGAAAATAGAGCAAATGTGAAAGAGATTGGAGTAAGGTAATAGAGAGTGGTGGAGCTATGTAAAATTAAAGGGAATGTGCTTCACCTAAAAGGGGTAATGAAACGGTATTTAGTTCTTGATCAATGTTGTAATGGGGTGATATGGTTAGGCTTTCTGTCCCCACCCAAATCTCATCTTGAATTGTAATCCCTAGGTCTTGAGGGAGAGACATTGTGGAAGGTGACTGGATTGTGGGTATGGTTCCCCCATGCTGTTCTTATGATAGTGAGTGAGTTCTCACAAGAGCGAATGGTTTTATAAGCATCTGGCATTTCCCTTGATTGCACTTCTCTTTCCTGCCACAGTGTGAAGAAGGTCTTTGCTTTCCCTTTGTCTTCACTATGATTCTAAGTTTCCTGAGGCCTCCCCAGCCATGCAGAATTGTGACCCTATTAAGCCTCTCTCTTTTATAAATTACCCAGTTTTAGGTATATATTTGATAGCCGTGTGAAAACAGACTAATACATAGGGTAAGAACAGGCATAGTTTTACTAGATCTTCCAGTTTTTCAAGAGAATATAAAAATCCATGTATAGATGAATATGTATACATGTGTGTATTAAATCTTTGAATTTTTAAATGTTTGTGCAAACAATGTAAAACATGTCTGGGACTGAATTTCATCCATGTACTGCCACTGTACAGTATTGCTTTAGAACATTGTGCAGTTAGCAAATACACACTTTTCTTGATACTACTTCCCTCCCCTGTGCCCATGGAAGATGCTGCTGATTGATCATAGAATCTTTTTCCACAATATCCCAAAATGAACTTAGAATTATTTCCAAAAGGCACTGCAAGCAGCCAAAATGAACTATTTAGGGATGGTGTACAAGAAAAATCTGTCTGCAATTCTAGACACAGGCAAATTAATAATCACATTTAAAGGTTTTACCATGTATACTAGAAAATTATAAAACTTGATAAAGAACTGGGTCAGACACTGTTACAATAATTATATCTCATTATTTGTTTGTCTTTTTCAACTTATAAATTGTGTTCAAATATATTTTCTAATTAGAGCCACTAAGATCTTTATGAGGCAGGACAAAAAATTGTGTCTATATTGGAAAGGAGAAAACAAATGTTCACAGAAGTTAAGTGAGTTGCCAAAGATCACACATCCAGTAATTAGAGGCATTAAAAAATAGTATCTCAGGCAGCTAGAGACACTTATTACAATAAAAAATCATAGAAAAAATCCACAGGGAAAGAAAAATTAAGTTCCTAGTACTTCAGCAAAAAGAAGCAGTGAAAAGTTCCACACAGTGTTTAGTTTGCTTACATCTTGCTAATTACCACGTACAGCTGGGGAACAAATGCCTGGACTTGCAAAGTAATTCTACACTGTTGAAGATGAATGAACAATTCTTAAAATTTTATTATGGCCTTTCTCATATTCTCTTTGTTGGCATCTAGGAGAGGTGGAGAGAGAGAGGAAGAGAGAGAGCTTCAGATTAGAGACATTCCAAGAAAGCCTGCTTCTCTTCTTAGCTGGTCAACTATAGATAAAGCAGTGCTTTTATGGTTCTTTCTAACCTTTATTTCCCACCTGGGAAATTGTATTGCCTTCCCACTGCAGTCACCATTACTTTTATTAGGTTAAAAAAAATTACTTTCTTCCCATATGTAAGGAGGATAATTGCCTAATGGGAGCGTAACTACAACTAGTCCTTCCAATAACAAAAAAAAAAAGATCTGCTTTAGATCTCCATCACTATTCCCCAGTTACAATGCTGTCATAATGATAATGAAGATGATGATGATTTTGATTAATGGTTATATAAACAATTCCTCCCATTTGTGAATTTTTATAAACTATACCTTGCTTTCACATATTGCTTTACATTTGATTTTCAGAAAAAACCCTCTTAGGTAAACAGAGCAAGTAAGATGAGAGGTAGAAAAATCAATGCTTGCAATTTTTAGCAATTAAATGTCAAAATCAAATCAAATAAAACCAATAGCAAAGGGAAACATTTGCAATGCAAGAACACAAGAAGGGGACCTTAAGATAAATACTGGCAGACTCAGTAGAATCATACAAAGATTTATGAGCTGTTAGAATCCTGCACACAAACACACCCATTCACTTCAGTAACTTAGCTTTTAGAGGTGGTTCTTTTAAAATAAAAGTCCTTATGGTTAAAAGAGGTGATTAGCCTGTTATCTGTGCTGACTTTTAGGGAATGTGGCAACTATTTGTGCACCGGTAACTTATGAAAACATTTTTAAAGTGTTTTTTCCTCAATTCAAACATTTTAACATTTTAGGAATATGTTGATGTGTGTGTGGTGAGATTTTTCCATTTGGCTATAGTTCTAAATTTTCAACCTATTCAGAAAAATAGAATTTGACCCAATTCTCTGATTATTGTTCATACAAATAATTTTGCTGGTGAGAATGCAGTTTCAGTGACCTTCAGCATTCCACTCATCTCCCAGATTACTTCTCAGATATTTTGGCATTCACTTATACCAACTCCCAAGTTGTATTTCATTATAAACATTTCTCTTGAATATCTTCAACTCATATCCAATATTCCTTTAATGCACTCATACCTAGAGGCTGGTCATGTCAACCCACATCACAAACATTGTAATAGTTTCTTATGTAACAAAATATATAACTTTTTATCCTGAAGTTAGCATCATTCTATTACTAATTCAGAGCCTCATTAAACCTTTTAAGATTGATCCATCTTTCCTGTTATCCATCCTCCCTATACATCCATCACTCTATTCATTCATGCTATCACACCAAAATATGTACTGAATATTAGCCATAAGCCTGAGCCTGACGAGAAATATAGAAGCCCTGCCTCTGAAGCGCTTATTGTTTAATTTATGAGTCTCAACCAAATATATATATCTTAGATTTTTTTTTAAAAAAATGGACTTCTGTGTTCCATCTCAGGAATTCTGATTTAAGTCAATACAGGTCTTAGGTATTTCAACTTTAAAACAAGCAAAAGCTCATATGATTTTGCTGTACAACGCAAAATAAAAAACATTAGATAATAATCTCATATTAGTATCTAACTTTGATATTTCCATTTTTTGCCATGATAACTAAAATGTGAGGTGGCTTAATGAACTTTCCAGCATCACAGGCTAGGAAAATAAAAGACTAAGATCTGACTTTAACAATGGGGAATGGATTCCCTATTTAATAAATGGTGCTGGGAAAACTGGCTAGCCATATGCAGAAAACAGAAACTGGATCCCTTTCTTACACCTTACACAAAAATTAACTCAAGATGGATTAAAGACTTAAATGTAAAACCTGAAACCATAAAACCCTAGAAGAAAACCTTAGCAATATCATTCAGGACATAGGCATGGGCAAAGACTTCATGACTAAAACACAAAAAGCAATTTCAACAAAAGCTAAAATTGACAAATGGGATTTAATTAAACTAAAAAGCTTCTGCACAGCAAAAGAAACTATCATCAGAGTGAACAGGCAACCTACAGAATGGGAGAATATATTTGCAATCTACCCATCTGACAAAGGGCTAATATCCAGAATCTACAAGGAACTTAAACAAATTTGCAAGAAAAAAACCCCAATAACCCCATTAAAAAGTGGGCAAAGAATATGAACAGACACTTCTCAAAGGAAGACATTTATGCAACCAACAAACATTGAAAAAAAGCTAATCATCACTTGTCATTAGAGAAATGCAAATCAAAACCACAACGAGATACCATCTCATGCTAGTCAGAATGGTGATTATTAAAAAGTCAGGAAACAACAGATGCTGGTGAGGCCATGGAGAAATAGGAACACTTTTACACTGTGCATGGGAGTGTAGATTAGTTCAACCATTGTGGAGGACAGTGTGATGATTTCTCAAGGATCTAGAACCAGACATATCACTTGACCCACTAATCCCATTACTGGGTATATACCCAAAGGATTATAAATCATTCTACTATAAAGACACATGCACACATATGTTTATTGCAGCACTATTTACAATAGCCAAGACTTGGAACCAACCCAGATGCCCATTAATGGTAGACTGGATAAAGAAAATGTGGCACATATACACCATGGAATACTATGCAATAAGAAAGGATGAGTTAATATCCTTTGCAGGTATATGGATGAAACTGGAAGCCATCATTCTTAGCAAGCTAATACAGAAACAGAAAACCGAAAAACACATGTTCTCACTCATAAGTGGGAGTTGAACAATGAGAACACATAATCACAAAGAGGGTAACATCACACAGGGGGCATGTCAGGGGGTGGGGGCAAGAGGAGAGACAGCATTAGGACAAATACCTAATGCATGCAGGGCTTAAAACCTAGATGACAGGTTGATAGGTGCAGCGAATCACTATGACATTTGTATCTATGTAACAAACCTCCATGTTCTGCACATGTATCCCATAACTTAAAGTAAAAAAAAAAAAAAAGAAAATCTGGCTTTAATATACAGATCCTTATTCTACCTACAGTGCTGTTTTTATATTATTCCTGCTATCAAAATACTGCTTTGTATTTTTGCCAAAAAAATTAAACCTGAACTTGATTAGTCTATGTCATAAAACAAATTTATGCCATATACAAAACATACAAGAGAATTCTATACAACATCACAACACATTATTAGTAAATATTTAGACTATGGAGAATGTTATAGAACAAAAAACATGTTTTATATAAATAGATAGTATAAAAATATGGAAAGAGATTCCTATACTACAAGAGATTTTTAAGGACACATCTAACAATTGCAATGTATGAACCTTATTTAGACCTTAATTTAGACATACTATAAAAATATGAGACACTCAGGGAACTTTGGAATTTGATTTATGTTATCAGGGAATTTTTGTTAATTTATTTCAGTTCTAAAGTAATATTTTGTTTATATTTAAAAAAAGTTTTTATTATTTTGAGTCACTTATTGATATATTTATAGAGGATATGATATCATGCCTGGACTTTAAAATTATCTGAATGGAAATATAAGTATGTGGATATATATATATATATATATATAGAGAGAGAGAGAGAGAGAGAGAGAGATATGGTAATTGTGAACACTCGAGGACTGAATGGAAATTATCTGAATGGAAATATAAGTATGTGGATATATATATATAAATATATATATATATATAGAGAGAGAGAGAGAGATGGTAATTGTGAACACTTGAGGACTGATGCGTGGGGGTGTTGTACTTTTCTCTCTACTTTTATATATATTCAATATTTTCCACAATAACATACTTAAAAGTACTTTTTATACTGCCTGGAAGGAGAATAAAGTCAGCTTGACTCTGGGCACCTGGACAGTGCAGTGGAGTTAGGGCAAATGGAACAAAGTGTGAAGCTCTCCCTCTTTTCCAGTCGTCCCCACTTCTATACCCCCAACTACTCAAGCCAGAAGTTTGAGATTAATTCATTCTATGCATCACTGTTTTCCTTAGCCCTCACTTCCACCATTTTCAGTCAATTTCTAAGACCTTTCCACTCTAGCTCCAAACATCTTTTGGTGTTTTGAGAAGTATGAGATTTTATTCTGCATCTCTACCTCCACTTGTCTAATCCATAATCTCCTTCCTAACTGCCTTCTTTCTTCTGCTAATCTGGAACTTCCATAACCAATTTTCTACTGAAAACCAAAGTCACCTTTTGAACATGTAAATGTGATCATGTCACTTTTCTTTTCTTTCTTTCTTTCTCTCTCTCTCTCTCTCTCTCTCTCTCTCTCTCTCTCTTTCTTTCTTTCTTTTTTTTGAGACGGAATCTTGCTCTGTCGCCCAGGCTGGAGTGCAGTGGCGCCATCTCAGCTCACTGCGAGCTCCGCCTCCCGGATTCACACCATTCTCCTGCCTCAGCCTCACGAGTAGCTGGGACTACAGGCACCCGTCACCACACCCAGCTAATTTTTTGTATTTTTAGTAGAGACGGGGTTTCACCGTGTTCGTGAGGATGTTCTCGATCTCCTGACCTTGTGATCCACCATCCTCAGCCTCCCAAAGTGCTGAGATTACAGGTGTGAGCCACCACGCCCTGCCAATCATGTCACTTTTCTATTTTGAAACTTCTAATGACTTGTTATTGTATTTATTTGTTTGTTTGTTTATATTTATTTTAGAAGCAGGGTTTCACTGTGTTGCACAGACTGACCTTGAACTCCTAGGTTCAAGAAACGCCCCCACTACCTCAGCCTCCCAAGTAGCTGAGTAGCAGAAACGACACTCCTGCCCCACTGTACCAGGATATCATTAGTGTATTTGGAAACAAACCTTCATATCTTATTAATACATACAGGGTTTTACATAATAAAATTCCTGCCAACTCGCTTGTATCTTGATCCTCCTTCACTGTGTTTCAAACTTACCATGTTGGATAGGAGATATCAATTTTCAACCATTTCTCCTCTTGGTCCACAATTGTTTCATCCACTCTAATAGACTGCGTTATTGTACCAAATTCATTTTTCCCAATAGCTATACTCTTTGCCATGTAAATCTGTGATGTCTTTCTTCCACTGTAGGTGAGATGTACTTTCCTGCTCCTGACTGTGGATTTGTCCATATAACTTCCTTTGGCCAATAAAATATGGTGAAAGTGATAATCACATTTCTGAGGCTCAGCCTAAGATGGCTTGCCTGTTTCTCTTTGTGCTTCTGTGCTTAAGGAGACACAAGATGAACATGCCCAGGCTGGTCTGCTAATCCCAGGAGGAAGATAAAGGCACAGGGAACACAGCCTCCTCCCCGTACCCCTCAGTCTAGATTACCAGACCCCAGCCAACTCAGACACATGAACTAAATAAAAGGCTTATCCATGTATGCTATTGCTATCATGTAACTGTTTTTTTTTTCTTTTCTTTTTCTTTTTTTTATTTTTATTTTTTTTTATTATATTTTAAATTCTAGGGTACATGTACATAACGTGCAGGTTTGTTACATATGTAAACTTATGCCATGTTGGTGTGCTGCACCCATCAACTCGTCAGCACCCATCAATTCATCATTTATATCATGTATAACTACCCAATGCACTCCCTCCCTCCTCCCCTCTCCCCATAATAGGCTCCAGTGCGTGATGTTCCCCTTCCCGAGTCCAAGTGATCTCATTGTTCAGTTCCCACCTATGAGTGAGAACATGCGGTGTTTGGTTTTCTGTTCTTGTGATAGTTGGCTAAGAATGATGGTTTCCAGCTGCATCCATGTCCCTACAAAGGACGCAAACTCATCCTTTTTTTATGGCTGCATAGTATTCCATGGTGTATATGTGCCACATTTTCTTAATCCAGTCTGTCACAGATGGACATTTGGGTTGATTCCAAGTCTTTGCTATTGTGAATAGTGCTGCAATAAACATACGTGTGCATGTGTCTTTGTAGTAGAATAATTTATAATCCTTTGGGTATATACCCAGTAGTGGGATGGCTGGGTCATATGGTACATCTAGTTCTAGATCCTTGAGGAATTGCCATACTGTTTTCCATAATGGTTGAACTAGTTTACAATCCCACCAACAGTGTAAAAGTGTTCCTATTTCTCCACATCCTCTCCAACACCTGTTGTTTCCTGACTTCTTAATGATTGCCATTCTAACTGGTGTGAGATGGTATCTCATTGTGGTTTTGATTTGCATTTCTCTGATGGCCAGTGATGATGAGCATTTTTTCATGTGTCTGTTGGCTGTATGAATATCTTCTTTTGAGAAATGTCTGTTCATATCCTTTGCCCACTTTTTGATGGGGTTGTTTGTTTTTTTCTCGTATATTTGTTTGAGTTCTTTGTAGATTCTGGATATTAGCCCTTTGTCAGATGAGTAGGTTGCAAAAATTTTCTCCCATTCTGTAGGTTGCCTGTTCACTCTGATGGTAGTTTCTTTTGCTGTGCAAAAGCTCTTTAGTTTAATTAGATCCCATTTGTCAATTTTGGCTTTTGCTGCTGTTGCTTTTGGTGTTTTAGACATGAAGTCCTTGCCCATGCCTATGTCCTGAATGGTACTACCTAGATTTTCTTCTAGGGTTTTTATGGTATTAGGTCTAACATTTAAGTCTCTAATCCATCTTGAATTAATCTTCGTGTAAGGGGTAAGGAAGGGATCCAGTTTCAGCTTTCTACTTATGGCTAGCCAGTTGTCCCAGCACCATTTATTAAATAGGGAATCCTTTCCCCATTTCTTGTTTCTCTCAGGTTTGTCAAAGATCAGATGGCTGTAGATGTGCGGTATTATTTCTGAGGACTCTGTTCTGTTCCATTGGTCTATATCTCTGTTTTGGTCCAGTACCATGCTGTTTTGGTTACTGTAGCCTTGTAGTATAGTTTGAAGTCAGGTAGCGTGACGCCTCCAGCTTTGTCCTTTTGACTTAGGATTGTCTTGGCAATGTGGGCTCTTTTTTGGTTCCATATGAACTTTAAAGCAGTTTTTTCCAATTCTGTGAAGAAACTCATTGGTAGCTTGATGGGGATGGCATTGAATCTATAAATAACCTTGGGGAGTATGGTCATTTTCACGATATTGATTCTTCCTATCCATGAGCATGGTATGTTCTTCCATTTGTTTGTGTTCTCTTTTATTTCACTGAGCAGTGGTTTGTAGTTCTCCTTGAAGAGGTCCTTTACATCCCTTGTAAGCTGGATTCCTAGCTATTTTATTCTCTTTGAAGCAATTGTGAATGGAATTTCATTCCTGATTTGGCTCTCTGCTTGTCTGTTACTGGTGTATAAGAATGCTTGTGATTTTTGCACATTAATTTTGTATCCTGAGACTTTGCTGAAGTTGCTTATCAGCTGAAGGAGATTTTGGGCTGAGACGATGGGGTTTTCTAAATATACAATCATGTCATCTGCAAACAGGGACAATTTGACTTCTTCTTTTCCTAACTGGATACCCTTGATTTCTTTCTCTTGCCTGATTGCCCTAGCCAGAACTTCCAACACTACGTTGAATAGGAGTGGTGAGAGAGGGCATCCCTGTCTTGTACCAGTTTTCAAAGGGAATTTTTCCAGTTTTTGCCCATTCAGTATGATATTAGCTGTGGGTTTGTCATAAATAGCTCTTATTATTTTGAGGTAAGTTCCATCAATACCGAATTTATTGAGCGTTTTTAGCATGAAGGGCTGTTGAATTTTGTCAAAAGCCTTTTCTGCATCTATTGAGACAATCATGTGGTTCTTGTCTTTGGTTCTGTTTATATGCTGGATTACGTTTATTGATTTGCGAATGTTGAACCAGCCTTGCATCCCAGGGATGAAGCCCATTTGATCATGGTGGATAAGCTTTTTGATGTGCTGCTGAATCCGGTTTGCCCGTATTTTATTGAGAATTTTTGCATCGATGTTCATCAGGGATATTGGTCTAAAATTCTCTTTTTTTGTTGTGTCTCTGCCTGGCTTTGGTATCAGGATGATGTTGGCTTCATAAAATGAGTTAGGGAGGATTCCCTCTTTTTCTATTGATTGGAATAGTTTCAGAAGGAATGGTACCAGCTCCTCCTTGTACCTCTGGTAGAATTCAGCTGTGAATCCATCTGGTCCTGGACTTTTTTTGGTGGGTAGGCTATTAATTGTTGCCTCAATTTCAGAGCCTGCTATTGGTCTATTCAGGGATTCAACTTCTTCCTGGTTCAGCCTTGGGAGAGTGTAAGTGTCCAGGAAATTATCCATTTCTTCTAGATTTTCTAGTTGATTTGCGTAGAGGTGTTTATAGTATTCTCTGATGGTAGTTTGTATTTCTGTGGGGTCAGTGGTGATATCCCCTTTATCATTTTTTATTGCATCTATTTGATTCCTCTCTCTTTTCTTCTTTATTAGCCTTGCTAGCGGTCTGTCAATTTTGTTGATCTTTTCAAAAAACCAACTCCTGGATTCATTGATTTTTTGGAGGGTTTTTTGTGTCTCTATCTCCTTCAGTTCTGCTCTGATCTTAGTTATTTCTTGCCTTCTGCTAGCTTTTGAATGTGTTTGCTCTTGCCTCTCTAGTTCTTTTAATTGTGATGTTAGAGTGTCAATTTTAGATCTTTCCTGCTTTCTCTTGTGGGCATTTAGTGCTATAAATTTCCCTCTACACACTGCTTTAAATGTGTCCCAGAGATTCTGCTATGTTGTATCTTTGTTCTCATTGGTTTCAAAGAACATCTTTATTTCCGCTTTCATTTCGTTATGTACCCAGTAGTCATTCAGGAGCAGGTTGTTCAGTTTCCATGTAGTTGA
This sequence comes from Rhinopithecus roxellana, assembly GCF_007565055.1. Taxonomy (NCBI): domain Eukaryota; kingdom Metazoa; phylum Chordata; class Mammalia; order Primates; family Cercopithecidae; genus Rhinopithecus; species Rhinopithecus roxellana. Next base: position 26,394,898 of record NC_044564.1, read on the forward strand.
GCGGCTTTGATTGAGTTTCTGAGTCCTGAGTTCTAGTTTGATTGCACTGTGGTCTGAGAGACAGTTTGTTATAATTTCTGTTCTTGTACATTTGCTGAGGAGTGCTTTACTTCCAATTGTGTGGTCAATTTTGGAATAAGTGCGATGTGGTGCTGAGAAGAATGTATATTCTGTTGATTTGGGGTGGAGAGTTCTATAGATGTCTATTAGGTCCGCTTGGTGCAGAGATGAGTTCAATTCCTGGATATCCTTGTTAACTTTCTGTCTCGTTGATCTGTCTAATGTTGACAGCGGAGTGTTGAAGTCTCCCATTATTATTGTATGGGAGTCTAAGTCTCTTTGTAAGTCTCTAAGGACTTGCTTTATGAATCTGGGTGCTCCTGTATTGGGTGCATATATATTTAGGAGAGTTAGCTCTTCCTGTTGAATTGATCCCTTTACCATTATGTAATGGCCTTCTTTGTCTCTTTTGATCTTTGATGGTTTGAAGTCTGTTTTATCAGAGACAAGGATTGCAACCCCTGCTTTTTTTTGTTCTCCATTTGTTTGGTAGATCTTCCTCCATCCCTTTATTTTGAGCCTATGTATGTCTCTGCATGTGAGATGGGTCTCCTGAATACAGCAGACTGATGGGTCTTGCCTCTTTATCCAGTTTGCCAGTCTGTGTCTTTTAATTGGAGCATTTAGTCCATTAACATTTAAGGTTAATATTGTTATGTGTGAACTTGATCCTGCCATTATGATATTAACTGGTTATTTTGCTCGTTAGTTGATGCAGTTTCTTCCTAGCCTCGATGGTCTTTACATTTTGGCATGTTTTTGCAATGGCTGGTACCGGTTGTTCCTTTCCATGTTTAGGGCTTCCTTCAGGGTCTCTTGTAAGGCAGGCCTGGTGGTGACAAAATCTCTAAGCATTTGCTTATCTGTAAAGGATTTTATTTCTCCTTCACTTATGAAACTTAGTTTGGCTGGATATGAAATTCTGGGTTGAAAATTCTTCTCTTTAAGTACATTGAATATTGGCCCCCACTCTCTTCTGGCTTGTAGAGTTTCTGCCGAGAGATCTGCTGTTAGTCTGATGGGCTTCCCTTTGTGGGTAACCCGACCTTTCTCTCTGGCTGCGGTTAAGATTTTTTCCTTCATTTCAACTTTGGTGAATCTGACAATTATGTGTCTTGGAGTTGCTCTTCTGGAGGAGTATCTTTGTGGCGTTCTCTGTATTTCCTGAATTTGAATGTTGGCCTGCCCTACTAGGTTGGGGAAGTTCTCCTGGATGATATCCTGAAGAGTGTTTTCCAACTTGGTTCCATTTTCCCCCTCACTTTCAGGCACCCCAATCAGATGTAGATTTGGTCTTTTTACGTAATCCCATACTTCTTGCAGGCTTTGTTCATTTCTTTTTCTTCTTTTTTCTTTTGGTTTCTCTTCTCGCTTCATTTCATTCATTTGATCTTCAATCGCTGATACTCTTTCTTCCAGTTGATCGAGTCGGTTACTGAAGCTTGTGCATTTGTTACGTATTTCTCGTGTCATGGTTTTCATCTCTGTCATTTCGTTTATGATCTTCTCTGCATTAATTATCTAGCTGTCAATTCTTCCACTCTTTTTTCAAGATTTTTAGTTTCTTTGTGCTGGGTACGTAATTCCTCCTTTAGCTCTGATAAGTTTGATGGACTGAAGCCTTCTTCTCTCCTCTCGTCAAAGTCATTCTCTGACCAGCTTCGATCCGTTGCTGTCGATGGGCTGCGCTCCTTTGCAGGGGGAGATGCGCTTTTATTTTTTGAATTTCCAGCTTTTCTGCCCTGCTTCTTCCCCATCTGTGTGGTTTTATCTGTCTCTGGTCTTTGATGATGGTGACGTACTGATGGGGTTTTGGTATAGGTGTCCTTCCTGTTTGATAGTTTTCCTTCTGACAGTCAGAAGGACTGTCTGTTGGTCTGTTGGAGATTGCTTGAGGTGCCACTGCAGACCCTGTTTGCCTGGGTATCAGCAGCAGAGGTTGCCGAAGATAGATTATTGCTGAACAGCGAGTGTACCTGTCTGATTCTTCCTTTGGAAGTTTCCTCTCAGGGGTGTACTCCACCCTGTGAGGCGTGGGGTGTCAGACTGCCCCTAGTGGGGGATTTCTCCCAGCTAGGCTACTCAGGGGTCAGGGACCCACCTGAGCAGGCAGTCTGTCCGTTCTCAGATCTCAACCTCCGAGTTGGGAGATCCACAGCTCTACCCAAAGCTGTCAGACAGAGTCGTTCGCGTCTGCACCGGCCCCCGCTCTTTCCCCTGTTGGTCTTCAGCCGTGCGCTGTCCCCAGAGGTGGAGTCTACAGAGACAGGCAGGCTTCCTTGAGCTGCTGTGAGCTCCACCCAATTCGAGCTTCCCAGCGGCTTTGTTTACCTACTTAAGCCTCAGCAATGGCGGGCGCCCCTCCCCCAGCCTTGCTGCTGCCTTGCCGATAGATGGCCGCAGACTGCTGTGTTAGCAGTGAGGGAGGCTCCGTGGGCAGTGGGACCCTCCCGGCCAGGTGTGGGGTATATTCTCCTGGTGTGCCTCTTTGCTTAAAGCGCCGTATTGGGGTGGGAGTTACCCGATTTTCCAGGTGTTGTGTGTCTCAGTTCCCCTGGCTAGGAAAATGGATTCCCTTCCCCCTTGCACTTCCAGGTGAGGCGATGCCTCGCCCTGCTTCAGCTCTCGCTGGTCAGGCTGAAGCAGCTGACCAGCACCGATTGTCCGGCACTCCCCAGTGAGATGACCCCAGTACCTCAGTTGCAAATGCAGAAATCACCGGTCTTCTGTGTCGCTTGCGCTGGGAGTTGGAGACTGGAGCTGTTCCTATTCGGCCATCTTGCTCCGCCCCCCCGTAACTGTTTTTTACACAGTATTAGCACGTCCATAACTGATTCACCCACCTTGGGGAGCAGGATTTGCAAATTCCTGTTATGCCGCCCAGGTTTATGATGAAAAAAGCAAAAGCATGCTCCCCAGCTGTGGATCTACGGCTTAGAAGTTGTTTGATCTGGGGCAGTCATTTCATCTTTCAGACTCAGTTTCCTTAATTAAATGATGATTTTAGAAACCCTCTCTGACTCTCTGAAGTGAAAATAGACTAAAGAAAGCTTTACAAAGTATGAAACACCTGAGCTCTATGGGTCAAAAGGCACTTTTCCTACCCTGAACTTCCACGACCTCAACCCCAGCCAACCTTTGGACGTTTACTCCATTTCCAAAAGTGATAAACTGCCTGGGTCCAGAGTTTTCCTTTTACAGATAGGATTTATGATCTTATAAACTCTGAATCACTGTGTCTAATAAAGAGTCTTGCAGGCTTGAGTGGTGTCCAATTTCATAATTGCTGGAGTAACTCAATCATTTTCAAATATGTGGTTTCAGCAGCCAGAGACCTTGGGGACTGTGCCGACTCTAGCAAGTATGCCCCCATCACCATTGGGGCTGCCTCCTAGGTGAGCCCTGTCTCAAGTCTCTAAGTGCTACAGGTATCTAAAATAAATAAGAAGATGGGTGGGGTTTTTACCTTTTTTAAGTTTTCTTTTGCCAAATTAGTTTTTCTACATACATAGAAGGGAGAAAGAACTGACCTTAACTTTGTGGGGATATGATTTAAAAGGCTGTTAGTAGCACTTTTTAGTTTTCCAAATTAAATTCCTTGTGACATGTGTATTTATAACTGTGTGCATGTAAGTGTGTAGGGGGTGGGTGTTTTGGTGAGGATAAGGGAAGTAAAAAGGAGAAAACTACTCTTTTATCTGTAACGTCAATGATTTTAGTCTGGAAAATAAACTACTTTAAATTTATCAAATTTTCACCAGTTGCTGACACTTCTCAAAGATTAAACATGATTATTCTTTCTGCTTTTCAAATATTTATTTTCATCTTTATCCTCCTGTTCCTTTCCCTTTCTGTGCTATACACATACACATACTTTCTGAACACTCATCCTTCAAGTCTTAGTTTGGACAATAGTGCATAGTGGTTAAGAGCTCAAACTTCAGAGACAGATCACTTGGCACGAATGGCTGAGTCCTCTTGGGAAAGTCACTTCACCTCTGGGTCACACAGTGTCTTCATGCTCAGAATTGGGTAATAACAATAAAAGATTCCTCATAAAATTATGAGAATTAAATTACTTAATATATAAATGTAGTTGGTACTTGGCACACAGCTACCTAAGTGTTGGCAGTTATTATTAGACATCATTTCCCAGGAAATTTTTCTACTCCCTAGAAAATGAAATGGAAAGGACAACTTTCTTTCTTTCATAGTGCTCATTTTATTCCAATTATCCATTAACTGTAATCAGCAGGGGAGAAACCATGGCAGCCATTTTTTTTTTTTTGAGACGGAGTCTCGCTCTGTCGCCCAGGCTGGAGTCCAGTGGCCGGATCTCAGCTCACTGCAAGCTCCGCCTCCCGGGTTCCCGCTATTCTCCTGCCTCAGCCTCCCGAGTCGCTGGGACTACAGGCGCCCGTCACCTCGCCCGGCTAGTTTTTTGTATTGTTAGTAGAGACGGGGTTTCACTGTGTTAGCCAGGATGGTCTCGATCTCCTGACCTCGTGATCCGCCCGTCTCGGCCTCCCAAAGTGCTGGGATTACAGGCTTGAGCCACGGCGCCCGGCAAGCAGCCAATGTTTTATACCAAAAACCTAGCATAGTTCCGATCACATAATAAGCACTAACCATTTTGTTGAATGGATGAGTAAATAAGTGAAATTATAAAATCAAAAAAGAACTTCAAGATCATCTCCTCCTACCTCGTTCATTTCTTCTCTACATTTTCCCTTTACACCTTACCTTACAGAAGGTAATCAAACATCAGATTGAGAACCTCTGGTGACTGAGAGCTCAATGCCTACCAGATGTATTCCTGGACAGCCCTGATTGCTAGAAGAGTTTCCTTTATATTAAAGTCACTGTGTGTGTGTGTGTGTGTGTGTGTGTGTGTGTGTGTGTGTGTGTGTGTGTGAGACTCCTCACCACCTGAATTAAGTCTACTGTCTTCAGCCACACAAACTGTCTTCAACATGACATTTCTTTGAATTAGAGATACCATGTTTTGCCAAAGCCTTCTCTTTGGCAGGCTAGCCATTTCAAGTTTATTTCATCACACGTTATGCTACGTAGCTTCAAACTCAAGAGGATCACATATTCCCTTCATAAGTGACTCATTTTTTAAAACTTTTATTTTAAGTTCAGAGGTATAAGTGCAGGTTTGTTACACAGGTAAACTTGTGTCATGAAGGTTTGTTGTCCAGATTATTTCATCACCCAGATATTAAGCCCAGTAGTTATTCTTTCTGATCCTCTCCCTCCTCCCACCCTCCACCCCTTAAAAGGCCCCAGTGTGTGTTGTTTCCCTCTATGTGACTCATTTTTTATTTCGATAGCATACACACAGTATCACAAACATTTCCCAAAGTATATTCTAGGGATATATATTCCACAGATGTTAGAAGGTATGACAATAAAATTTAAAAATTATTGTTAAGTTGGGAAGTTGAGGTAAACTTAATGTTGAGGTAAACAACATTAAATCTATATATTTCTAAAAGATTTCTTAGAATTTTAGATATTCTAATGTACTTTGTGAATCTCCAAAGGCTCTTTCAATATGCATCTTGTCTCAAAAATTATTTGACCAAATAAATGGTTTGTTTTTTTCCTAGGGCATCTTGCAGGACTACTGTTCCATGAAAAACTCATTTACAGATGCTGAACCAATATTGGCATACACTTTTGATTAGAAATCTCAATACCTTGTTTTAAGAATTTTACTTATCCATTTTTTAAAAATAAACTTTTAATTTTAGACTTACAGAATTATTGTGAAGGTAATACAGAGAGCTCCTGTATACCACACTCCCTGCTTCCCTTATTATCTTACAATGCTATAGCATATTTGTGAAAATTAATAAAACAATAGTGAAATGTTATTATTAAAGTTTATGTTTTATTAATATTCCTTCAGTTTTTCTCTAATGTTCTCTATTGTTTATTTCTTTTAGAATTCCATCCAGGATACCGTATTACAGCTAATAGTCATTATCTCTTTAGGTTCCTCCTATTTGTGACAGTGTATCAGATTTTCCTTGTTTCTGATGAACCTGACAGTTTCATGGAGTACTGCCAGGTATTTTTTGTAGAATGTGTCTCAATTGGGATTGATGTGATACTTTTTCTCATTATTAGACTGAAACAATATATTTTTGAGAGAAAGTCTACAAAGGTAAAGTGTCATAGTCATCACATCATATCAAGAGTACAAACTATCAATGTGTCTTACTACCTTGATCACTTGGCTTGAGTTAATGATTGTCAGATTTCACCAGTATAAAGTGATTCTTTTTCTTTCCTTTTCTTCCCCACTTAAGACATGGAGCTACGTTCCACTACATTAAAGGACAGCTATTTGTAATTAAAGGCAAACTATTACACAAACTATCTGTAATTCTTCTGCAAGGAAGTTTTGTTGCATATCCCTCATATATTTTTATATTCAATTATTTATAACAGTATGTACTCATGCATATTTACTTTATATTTTGGATTATAATCCAATACTACCTTACTTTCTGACCAAATGTTCCAACTTTGATTATTGGCAACTCTTTCAGTTGGTTACTGTATCCCTTTGACATAATCTCAACATCGGTGTGTGTGCGTGTATGTGTGTGCATGTGTGTTGAAGTGTGTTTTAGCACTTTCTTACTTTCTAATACTACAGAAATCTGCAGGCTCATCTTGTATATATGTTCTGCCCTACTAGATGTGCTCCTTGCTACTAAAGTGTGTTCTGCCCATCTGATATAATCCCTGCCTCTGCTCTAGAATCACCCATTCCTTCAAAGAGTCCTGGTTTCTTTTTTTCGAGAATGGTATTAGAAACCAAAGTTTGAGTGATAGGTGCATTCATAGCTACTGAGATGTCATTGCTTCTAGGCCCTCTCAGCTGACAGAGAAACAAAATGAAAGTATAATATATACTAATTTCCATATGTATACATGTTTGTAATTTTTCTATATAATCTGCGTTTTGATGCTATTAAGCTAAGTATGAATTCATACTGCAGTCTTCACCTCTAATCCAAGACTATACAAATCATCCTAGCCTTCTTTCCTTGGTTATCTATAACATTTTACTTAACAATGAGTAATCTGGCTCCCACCATTTTCATTCATAAACATAATTGCTCAATTCCCTTTTTTTGAACTTCTTGTATTTGAACATCTACCTCTCTAACAAGGCCAAGGAAGTTTTCATTGATTGTTCCCTGAAATATGTTTTCCAAACTTTTAGATTTCTCTTCTTCCTTGGGAACTCTAATTATTCTCAGGTTTGGTCATTTAACATAATCCCAAAATTCTTGGAAGCTTTGCTCACTTTTAAAATTACTTTTTCTTTGTTTTGTTAAATTGGGTTAATTCAAAAGCCTTGTATTTGTGTTCTGAAGTTCTTTCTTCTACTTCTTCAGTTCTATTGCTGAGACTTGCCCATGCATTTTGCATTTCTCTAAACAAGTCCTTGATTTCCAGAAGCTGTGATTGTTTTTTCTTTCTTTTTTTCTTTTTTTATTATACTTTAAGTTCTAGGGTACATGTGCATGATGTGCAGGTTTGTTACATATGTATACATGTGCCATGTTGGTGTGCTGCACCCATTAACTTGTCATTTACATTAGGTAAATCTCCTAATGCTATCCCTCCCCCCTCCCCCCTCCCCACAATAGGACCTGGTGTGTGATGCTCCCCTTTCTGTGTCCAAGTGATCTCATTGTTCAATTCCCACCTATGAGTGAGAACATGCGGTATTTGGTTTTCTGTTCTTGCGATAGTTTGCTGAGAATGATGGTTTCCAGCTGCATCCATGTCCCTACAAAGGACACGAACTCATCCTTTTTTATGGCTGCATAGTATTCCATGGTGTATATGTACCACCTTTTCTTAATCCAGTCTGTCAGATTTTTCTACTGATATCATGTATCTTTTTTTAATTCCTTTAAATTGGACTTCACCTTTCTCTGGTGCCTTCTTGATTGGTTTAATAATTGACCTTCTGAATTCTGTTTCTGGTAATTCAAAGATTTTGTCTTGGTTTGGATCCATTGCTGGTGAGCTAGTGTGATCTTTTCAGGGGGTATTTAAAAACCTTGTTTTGTCATATTACCAGAATTGTTTTTCTGGTTCCTTCTCACTTGGGTAGACCATGTCAGAGGGAAGATATGGGACTCAAGGGCTGCTGTTCAGATTCAGTTTCTTTTGTCCCACAGGGTGCTCCCTTGATGTGGTGCTCTCCTCTTTCCCCTAGGGATGGAGCCCCCTGAGAGCTGAACTGCAGTGATTTTTATTTCTCTTCTAGATCCAGCCACCCAGCAGAGCTAGCAGGTGCTGGGCTGGTACTGGGGAGTGACTCTAGAGTCCTGTGATGTGATCCATCTTCAGGTCTCTCAGCCATGAATACCAGCACCTACTCTGATGAAGGTAGTAGGGGAGTGAAATGGATTCTGTGAGAGCCCTTGGTTGTATTTTTGTTAAGTGTGCTGTTTTTGCATTGATTGGCCTCCAGCCAGGAGGTGGCACTTTCAAGAGTGCATCAGCTGCAGTTGTATAGGGAGAATCAGGTGATGGTCAAGGCTATAGAGCTCCCAAGAGATTATGTCCTTTGTCTTTGGCTACCAGGGCAGGTAGAGAAAGACCATCAGGTGGAGGCAGGGTTAGGTGTGTCTGAGCTCAGACTCTCCTTGGGCGGGGCTTATTATGGCTGCTGTGGGAGGATAGCATTGTGGTTTCCAGGCTAATGGTTCCCAGGGGGATTATGGCTGGCTCTGCTGCACCACAGAGGTCCCCAGGGAAGTGGGAGAAAGTCAACAGCCACAGGCCTCCACAACTCCCACGCAGTCTGCCACCCAAAGGCCAGTCTCATTCCCACCACGTTCCCCCAACAGCAGTGAGTATTTCCAGGCAGTCAGTGAGCAGGACTGAGAACTTTCCCTGGGCTACAAGCCTCCCAGCTGAGAAATCAAGCAGACACACAGTTCTTTGCTGTCCCATGGAGCCTGCAGCAGCAGTCCACCTCCTTCAAAGAGTCTGTGGATTTTCTCAGCTTCCCTGGTATGTTCTTACAGTAGTTCTTGGACCAAAAGTTTGCATTGTGGGTTTCCACATGCTGCTCTGTCCATCCAAGTGGAAGCCACAAGTTAGTTCTACTTTCTATCCACCATTTTTCCTGTGCCACTTCTAAACTGGGTAATTTATAACGAACATATTCTGTTTGATTCACCATTCTAGAGGCTGGGAAGTCCAAGAGCATAGCACTGACATCTGGTGAGGGTAAGGGTCATTCCATGGTGGATGGCATCACATGGTTAGTGAGCACATGCAAGAGAGAGAGAAATGGGGCCAATACACTAATCAGTGTATCAGGAACCCACTTCTGTGATAACTAACACAATTTCTTAACAAGAACGTTAATCCATATGTGAAGGTGAAGCCCCCATGACCTACTCACCTCTTAAGAGGCCCCAACTCTCAATACCGTTACATTCGCAATTAAATTTTAACACAAGTTCTGATTGGAACATTCAAACCATAGTACACATTTGTATTTCTGATATTATCATTTTACCACCAGTCTAAAATGTTCTCCTTCATAATTACTCTACGGACACAAACCATTTTGGAATCAAATACCTCTACATGTATATGGAGTACCTTATTTACAAAAACAAAACAAAACAAAACAAAAAAAACCTTTTGTTTATTGAATGCGTGCATACTCATTATCAACACTTTGCTAGGTTGAAATGTAACCTTACCACAATCCTTTATAAATTAGGAATCAGAAGTTTAAAAACATTAACTTACTCAAACTTACATAGCTGTGGAGTGGCAGGATAAAATGCAACTCGGAAAGTCTCAATTCAATTCAACTATATAGATTAGCCTTTATATGAATGAGCCTGTCAGACTATTTAGACCAAAGACTGCATGTCTATGTCATTGCTTTGTCATTCTATATCTCTGTTGAGATTTATTTGAACATACAACCTGTATTACTTACAATTTATATTCCCAGTACCTAGTGTGTGACCTAGCATGTGGTAGAACCTCAGCATATATTTATTGAGTATATGTAAGTATTAAACTTGTATAATTGATTCAATTTCACTCTTAAAATTACTTTGCTCTTATCTGTTTTGGTCTTGTTGATGCTCTTCATACAAATGAAGCCTGAAACTTATTGAGAAATGTTGCATCCTTTGTTTGTTTTCCCTGATTATAAAGTGCTTCCCCAGCCTTCCTATGGTTTGCATCCTCACAGCACTTAAATCTCTACTTGAAATAACCCCCTCAGAGGGTTGTTTTTTTTTTTTTTTTTTGTAACTGTGCTATCTAAATAGCACAACTTCTATTATTATCCATTCTTTTATTTTAATTTTATAGCAGTTACCACTATCTGTTATGGACTGAACTGTGTTCTCCTCAAATTCATATGTTGAAGTCTTAACCCTCAGTGTGATTGTATTTGGAGATAAGACTTTTAAGGAGGTAGTTAGGGTTAAATGAGTTTTAAGGGTGGTGTCCTAATCTGATAGAACTTGTATCCATATAAGAAAAAGAAACTGCACTAGAGATTTATCTTTCTTTCTCTCAGTACACGCACACACAGAGAAGGGCACGTGAAAAGGCAGAGAGCGGTCGGGCACGGTGGCTCACGCCTGTAATCCCAGCGCTTCGGGAGGCCTAGGTGGGTGGATCATCTGAGGTCAGGAGTTTGAGACCAGCCTGGCCAACATGGCCAACATGGTGAAACCCCGTCTCTACTAAAAATACAAAAATTAGCCAGGTGTGATGGCCCTTGCCTGTAATCCCAGCTACTTAGGAGCCTGAAGCAGGAAAATCACTTGAAACTGGGAGGTGGAGGTTGCAGTGAGCCAGATTGTACCACTCTACTCCAGCCTGGGTGACAGACTGAGACTCCGTCTCAAAAAAAATGAATAAATAAAAATAAAAATTAAAATTAAAATTAAAAGAAAGATAGAAAAAGAAAAGGCAGAGAGAAGGTGTCATAAAGAAGCTGAGGAAACAGACCTCACCAGAAACCAATCCTGATGTCACCTTGGTCCTAGAGTTTTAGCTTCCAGAACTGTGAGAAAATAAATTCTCGTTATTTAAGCCATTCAGTCTGTGGTATTTTGTTATGATAACCCAAGCAGACTAATACACTTACAAATTCCGTATTTGTGTGTTTTTTTGTGTCTACTACAATATAGTACAAGCTGCTTGAGAACAAGGAAGTGTCTCTTATGTCATTGTTGTATTCTCAAGGTGTAAAATAGTACCCAGCATACAGTAGGTGAGAAGTAAACTTTTGTTAAAAGAATGGATGAACAAATATTAATTGAAATTTGTCAATAATTATTAATTACTTATTTATGCAATATCTAGGTCAATCAAGGGTGCAACTAATTGTGGCTAATTTCAAATAATCATAGAAAGTTAGTTTTGAAGTTTCCTATAAATCATCTGGTACAACGAACATTGTTCACACTCCCATTGAACATCTGTATTAAAGAAGGTGTCATGCTTTGTAAGACAGAACATTTCATTCTTGAAATCTATGTTTTTTAGAGAAAAGATTCTTTTAGTTATTTCAATACCATCTCATAGTAATAGCATTCATCATCCCCCATTGGTCCAATTCAAATATTAGGATTAACACTGAATTTATGACCCATAGTAACTTTCTCCCAGAAACTTCTGACATCTATTTCCTTTTAGTCACAAATATCTCCCAATATCTCATTTCATCGATAAAATATTCCTCATCTATATGTTTAATCTACTTTGTCCATAGCCTATTAGCATGTGAAACTCTCCATTATAAAATTAAATAAACAGATAATCCTTTTTCATTCTGTACTCCACTCAAGCAATCGTTTTTAATTCTTTTCTTCAGACTATTATCCTCTAAAATAGTTTTTTTTTAACTACTCGTTAAGGTTTTTATCCCTTATCCCATCCAAACACAGACTCGATTAAAAATTATTTTTCTAAGTCCACCAATATTTTCTAATTTCAACTCAATTGAACAGTTTTCTTGACCTTTTGGTGATACTTGACGTTACAATGCCTTACCTTTGTCTTCTTAATGCCATGCTCTGGTCCTTTTCTGGCCTGTTTGACCGCTACACTTATCAAACATTTCTTTTGACTTTTCAGCTCATTCTTTCCCATTATTTAATGATGTCATCCATGAATTTTTCATTATTTCTCTCATTTGTTTAATCTACATGTTCTTGGCCAATTCATCTACACTTAGGGTTACATTAGCTACAAATCTGACCATCCTTTCATCTATGCTGCTCGTCAATATCACCTTGTTGAGCTTGAAATCAACATAAACAAGCTCTTCAAGAGTATCATGACAGTCACTGGTTATGTATAATGGTCACCACAAAGCCAATATTTTCAGGATATGACTTGTTGTCTTCCCTTTTACATCTCCTTCTATAGCATTCCTTCTCACTCTCACTCTCTGGTCTACTAACCTTATGTCCCTATGTGCTTCTCCCTCTAGCATTAGTGTCATCAGACATTGGAGTCAGAAGACCAGGAGTTATCTACGAATAATAAATCATCTTTCTCTGCCTAACTTCTTTAGAATCAACCATCGAGTGTGTTTGCTCCAGCTTGGGGACTCAGATTTTTTTGTGGCCCATTTTCTTCCATGGCAAATGCCAAAACCTTGTTTTGTCTTCCAATTCCCTCTGCAGTTTCAGTCACAGGTATTAGTATGCACTTCTCTAGATCCCTGAGGCAGCTCTCAGGCCCAAAAGCTAGTGGCAGAGCAAGGTGTTAAATGCCAGACCCTCAAACAAAACCTGTCCAATCTATAAATTCCCAGGATATTTCACATTCACAAGTTACTCATGAAGTTCCTGGGCAGAGCAGGGGTGGGGAGGGGATGTTGGGGGGAAATAAGTTAACCTTTTTCTGAATGAATATTTGATTAAAATGATTTTAAAGACGTTTAAAAATTTAATGTGAAAACGAATTTTAAAAGTTTCAACCACAAAAAGTCACTTCAGTTGTCCTGACAGCACTGAGTGAATAATTTGACCTGAAGAGATGAGGGGGGAGAAGTAGCTTCGCTTAATATAATCCTCTTCCCCCCAACCTTGAGACAGCACATTAATCAGTCTCCGTTGACTGTCTTGTTTCTCTTTTAAATAATACCTGTACAGAAATGTGAGATGATGCATGTGTTTCATTCCTAGAAGAGATGACTCCAGATAGGAAGTTCATGGAGAAAGTATGCAATTATAAGTGTGGTCTAAGGAGACTTAGGTGGGTGTGAGAGTGCTGAAGTTTTTTTTGTTGTTGTTGTTGCTGTTGTTTTAACTGATTCCTTGGAAATCTTGGAAGATCTACTATCAATTAATCAAGCTGGAACAGACCTTTCAGAAAACTTAGTCCAAACCCCCAATTTTACAAATGAGAAACTGAGGCCCAGGGAGATAAGTGATAATGATGGCATGAGAAACTCAGATCTTCTCATTCTTATCCCAGCAAACAATTTACGAAACCCTGTCATTTGGGTAAAATAATAGTATTCTACTTATGATCTATTTTCTCAGCATATAATCTTTACTCTATTTCTTGCCATTTGGCCTCTACTTTATTGAAAGGGCTCTCTAACGGTAATGCCATAGTTACCAAAGTCATTCATACTTTTTGAACATCTTGAACAATTTACACAGCGGATGCTCACATTTTTCATGATAGTTTCTTCTGTAACAACCAACTACCTTAGAATCTTAAAAAAAAAAAAAAAAAAAATTACTTTGGTGCTAGTCTTCTTAAAATCCCTGTTCCTATATTCAGTAGTATGCTAGCAAAGGTTTAACAACTGTCTCTCTGAGGTGGTGAGAAGAGAAGGCTGATTTGTGGCGTTTGCTGATGTTCATGATTTAAATACTCCTGCCATGGCCTAGTTCAAGCTATCAGTGTGATTCATTAGTAAAAATAGAGTTAGGAAGAAATGTGTAAAATTCACTCGGGTAAGCCTGGGCAAGCCAGGTTTAGTACATCATTGCAATAATCTACGTTCAGTCCTTAGATTTCTCATTTTTTCCCTTGCTTTGTGAATCCATTCCTTTACATAGTTATTAGCTTTATTTAAATAACTACCATCTATCTTTCTTCAGTCCAGAACTTCTCTTGAGTTTCTGTGGAGCATTTTTACCCACTATCAGCTATACACTTTAATTTAAATTTGCATGTGACTGGAATTTTTGTTCTCCCTCACTACTCTGCCTCTTCTAATTTGTCATTTTCTGCATCATCAACTTTCTGATCAATGACATTACAGATGCCACACCCTTCACTCTTGATTTTTATGCATCCCTGCCCCAACATCTAACCAGTACCTAGACAATATTAAATCTACATGCAGATTAACTGTTGCATTCAAACTCCCTTTTCCTTGACTTATGAGCCTAAGATTATTTTGATCACTGAAATGGAACCTAAAATATTCTCCTGAGTCAAACATCTCCTTTTACAAATGTGCTATTCACATCCTTGTGAGCCGGCTTTTCTAAAGGTGAGAACATTCCATTTTCCACTGAATGTTCACTTAAATCAGATACAATGTGCCATGATCTGAAACATTGTGGCTAAGTTCTCTGCCTAGGGTATCACAAGGCTAGCATCAAGGTTTCTCCAAACTAAGTTTTATTCTGTAACATCTGTGTAGAAACACACACACACACACACACACACACACATACACACACACAGAAAGACTCTCTTCCAATCTCATTCTGGTTGTTCACAGAGTTCGGTTCCTTGTATTTGTAGAACCGAGGTCCCAATGTACTTGGACGCCAACCAAGTGTGCTCTCAACTTTCAGATGCCACCTGCATGTTTTGCCACATGGCCACCTCCATCTTTAACATTGCAATAGTGCATTAAATTATTGTTATGCCTCAGAATCACTGACTTCTTCCTTCACCAGCCATGTCAGGTCCATCTAGATAGCCTCACTATTTTAAGATCAACTAATTTAGTACCTTAATTACACCGCAAAATCCCATCACTATAGTACCTATACTAGTATTTGATTGAATAACTAGGAGAAGGTGCATGTGTATCAGAGACTCTGAGAGACTATATCAGATTTCTGCCTACCACGGTATCTGTTAACCCTTTGCTTAGAAAGCTTTTTTTTTCTTTTTCACATTTCCTTGATATCCTTAATTCAGAACTTCAATCTCACTCAATATGGAGACTCTTCCTTCACAATCCTAAAATCTCACTCTCCTTTTCCAATACTGTTTATCTCAACTCCTTGCTTGTTTTAATTCACAGTAATTATCAAAATTCAGAGTCATTTTATTTGTTTGCTCGTTTCTACTGTCTTTTTCTCTCCCATCAGATACAAGTTCCATGAGCACAAATAAAGTGTGTTGTTCAGCAATATATCATTAATACCTTACACAGAAGATCCTTAAATTTGTCAAATGAATTACTAACTGCTTTAATAACTTAATTTACAATAAATTAGTTTATTGAGTTATCTGATACATGATGATGACATTAAAGGCCTGAGTAAATATTTTGAAGGACACTGCCACTCTTCATAAAATATTCCCCATGTCGTCTGAAATTGACCCTACTGAGGGCAGGAGTTAACTACCTTTTTTTTCTTTTTTCTATTTTCATTGTGGAAATTTTCAAATATATGCAAAATAGAGACAGTAGTGTAAGTAGTATAATGAAACTTAAGGCACTCATAATTCACCTTCAATAATTATAAATATTTTGCTAATCTGTGTCATCTCAATTCTCAACTTTTTTCTAAAGCATTTTAAACCAATCATGGACAACAAGTAATCTCTCTTATAAATTCTTTGCTGTGTTTATCTATTATAACAAGGACTAAGATTAACAAGAGTATTTTCTTAATGTCATCAGTTATTATCTAATAGCCAACACAAACTCAAATATTTTTTATTGTTGGTATGCTTGATGCAGAATAAAAATAAGTTCTACATATTCCATTTGTTATGTCTTTTAAATTTCTTTTACTCTATGATAAAGATTTCTATTTTTAAAATAACATCAACTTATTATTTCCCTTGGTTAATATTTCACCTTCCAAATTTGCCTTACTTCCTCCTCTGTCTATTTTCTCTTCTTATGTTGATCCTCTTTCTATTCTGTCACCATTTTTCCTAGGGTTTTAAGTAGATAGACCTAGAAATTTTTTAAGAAAAAGTATGATGAATGTATATATTTCCCATTAAAATTAAGAATTGAGCATTTTAACATGATTGTTTGATTTTAAACTCCTGCCATGTATCTATTATATTGGCTTTCCTGATTTCTAATATTAAAAATACAATATTAATTATTTGCATATACATACGTATAGATGTATATACATGTGCATTTGTGTATGTGTATATATGTATACATACACATACTATATATAATAGATATATAATCACTTCAAGAAAGCATCAATATTACTGCTAATAAGACTACCAAATGTAGTTTAAAGATTAATTTTTATTGTCATTAGTTATAGATATCATCAGAGATAAAATACATCAAAATTTGGTGCTACTCTTGCAATGCCACCAATTTGATAAGCAGTCTGATTCATTTTTTAAAAATGTTTTTATTCATTTCCTTTTTAAATTAAATTTCTTCAGTTTTCCATTCTCTTTTGATGCGTATTTGATGAATATTAATTTTATATTTTTAGCATGTACAACCGGGTGTTTTGATATATTTATACATTGTAAAATGATCACTGTAACCAAGCTAATTAATAGTTAATCACCTCACGTAGTAACCATTTTTTTTGAGTGTCAACAATTAATATGTATACTTTAGCAAATTTCAAGTATACAGTAGAGTATAATTTACTGTAGTCATCATGCTGAGCAGTAGATCCAGAACTCACTCATCTTACCTAACCTTTAAACTAGCATCTTATTTTCCCCCGTCCCTACCCCTGGCAACCACCATTCCAGAATGTGCTTCTGTGAATTTGATTATTTTATATTCCACTTATGAGTGAGACCCTGCAGTATATTTGTTGTTCTCCATGTTATCTGGCTTATTTCACTTAGCATAATGTTTTTCAGGTTCATTTATGTTCTCATGAACAGTAGGCTTTCCTTGTTTTGTTAAGGATGAATTATATATATATATATACACACACACATACACATACAACTACACAATATATACAATTTAAAATTGTATATATATATAAATTGTATATATTTTTAAAATTTTATATATATTTAAGTATATATATTTTCAAATTCTATATATCTTCAATTTATAGTTATATTTTCAAATAGTGTATCAAATTGTCTTTAATTATTCATCTTTTGGGGGACCAATAGGTTGATTCCATATCTTGACTATAGTGAATAATACTGCAATAAACATGGGAGTGCAGATATCTCTTTGACATAGTGATTTCAATTCTTTTGGATATATACTCAGTAGTGGGATTGCTAGATCATATAGCAGTTTTATTTTTAATTTTTTTAGAAACCCCCATACTGTTTCCATAATGGCTGTACCAATTTTTCTTCCTACCAAAAGTGTACAAGGGTTTCTTTTTCTCCAGACCCTTTCCAACAATTGTTATCTTATCTTTTTAATAATAGCTATTGTAACAGGTAAGAGGTGGTATTTCAAAGTGGTTTTGATCTGTATTCCTCTGATTATTAGTGAGGTTGAGCATCTTTTCATGTACCTCTAAACTATGTCTATGTCTTCTTAGAAATGTTCATTGAGGTCCTTTGCTCATTTTCACGCAAATTATTTATTTATTTATTTTGCTGTTGACTTATATATATTGTTATTCACTTTGGATATTAATCCCTTATCAGATACATGGTTTACAAATATTCTTTCTCATTCTGTAGGTTGCCTTTTCCCTTGGTTTATTGTATCCTTTTCTGTCTTAAGGTCTTTGAGGAAAAGGAGAATTCATAAAATATTTACATGATTCCAAATTAAGAAAAGTATTTTATTATTTAGAAAGCATTTCATTCCTTGTCCGTTCCTCCACCTTGTTTCCTCCCTGACCTTATGCTTAAACATCTTTATTAGATTTGCTTTATCCTTTATTATTTCTCTCCCTGTGTGTGTATGCATACCAGTGTCTGTGTACATGTGCACACATATATGTGTTTCCCTCTTAAACATACAGAAGGTAGCTCACTTGAAATACTGATCAGCACCTCCCTTCTACTCACTTATTTAACAATATATGTTGGAGATATTCTGTAGTTTCTATGAAAAGATTTTATTTATTCTTTGTGTACATGTTTATAGTATTCCATTATAGAAAGGTCATGGTGTATTTAAGCAGATTATTACTGAAGGATGGGTGGGTTGTTTTCATTTTCTTATAATTGTAAGAAAAATAAAATAAGATGAAATAAAACATACATCTACATGACATTTTAATATTTCAACAGTTTAACTCATTTTTATTTTTTTATTTTCATTTTAATTCTTTTTAGATAGGATATCACTCTGTCACCTAGACTGGAGTGCAGTCGTGCAATCATAGCTCACTGCAGTCTCAACCTCCTGGTCTCAAGCAATCCTCCAGCCTCCGTCTCCTGAGTAGCTGGTACTACAGGTATGTGCCACCACTCCTGTATAATTTTTTTATTTTTTGTAGAGATAGAGTGTCACTATGTCGCCCAGGCTGGTTTCAAACTCCTGGGCTCAAGTGATCCTCCTGCCACAGCCTCCTAAACTGCTGGGATTACAGATGTGAGCCACTGTGCCCAGCCTTAACCAATTTTTGATAAAGCTGTTGTGAATGCTTGCAAAACTCACTGAATCTTCTCTTCCCCCTACCTTTTCAAATATACCTTCCTTTCCAGGGAAGGGTGTTTTCCTGCTGTGCTATGTGAGCTCTATGTAAAGTCCTCCTTCAAGGTGTTTAATACAGACAGAAATGACTTTCTCTCACACATCTATGTAGCCACATGACATTCATCATTCAGATCACGTAGTGTACTTCTGCTTTTTCATTTACTGTCCCATGAACAATTCATCTACTGTTGCATTCTTTCTTCTTGGAATTGCATCACAGGATTACTCCTCTTGGAATATAATCAGGAACTATCCTACAGTTTTATTGAGATGTGGTGTATGTCAGTATTGTATTATTACAATAAAATACTACATTCCTGGAAAGTAGAAGCTGTCACTTTTTGTATCACTTATAACTCTATCATTGGATTGATTACAAGATAAATATGTATTAAAAATACTTACTGAATTGAATTAAATCAAATTGGATTAATTTTCCCAGACCATCAACATTTTTTGAGGCATGATATAGAATTATTCTACTTTGAGCAAACATGTCTTTCTAAAACATGAAGTAGAGTGGAACTTTAGAAATGGTGTCAAAATATTCCTTAACCAAAAAAGAAAGACAATAGCTATATATAGAGAGAGATGGGTCACAACACAACCTTGGCAGGGTGGGGTGGAGTCAGGCATTACTGTGGGTCTAATTTAAAGATAATGGCACTGCTTTGCATGGGTGATATAATTAAATAAATGTATATTTTTAAAGGTTGCTAGGCAACATAAAGCATCCACAAGCAACATTTCTCATTAAACAGAATCAGTATCCAACAACAAAAGAGAAACATGACTTTGTTTTTTTTTAAAAGACCTCTAAATCACAGTTTTGTCTTTTCTAGTTATGCTACCTTGGACAAGTGACTGATATTTACTGAGATAAAGAAGATAGCCATAAGTATCCCACATCCCTGATAAGAGGATTGATTATCACAAAATATTAAAATGTGATAATCCACTATGCCCATGCCTATTTAATTGTAGAAATGAATAATTAAAATCAAGAATGGTGAAATGATTTGATCACATCACAAAGAGTGAGTGACAGTTTTGGAAACTGAACTCAATTTCTTTATTGCAGATTCAGTTGTACATCTACTAGCACTTCAATATTTCACTGTAGTGTTTTCTAGGACATATCATTGATGGGGTACCCTTGCATTGCCTCCTTTTACTAATTTTGGTAAATTGACACTCTATATCTAGCAACTTTGGACTTGTCTGCTACATTTTCACCTGGAATTAGCATAATTTCTTTGTTTTTGAGCTACTTAATGAGGACTTTTTTCCCTTCAATTAGAACCTGAGCTTTGGCTTGCAACTTCATTGAATATGAACCCAAAATTATCACTTCCAGAGTGATGACTTGCAATCACTTCAGCCTGTCAACCCAGAAGTGAAAAGCTCTTCATCTCATAACTTGCTCATGGAGTCAAGTGGTCTTTCCAAATCATATTTTTAAAATTATATTTAAGAAAACTAGCATAGAATTTCTAAACCCCTCAGGCTTCTGAGTCTCCATTGTCAGTTCCTGAAGTAACTAGAAAACCTGCCAAATCTGACCTTCTTTAAACAACATACCTCTATTTTTTCCAGAGGAAAACTGTAAAGATCAAGTCACAGCTGCCTGTATTACCTAATTAAACAAGTGTAAGAAAGCCGAGAAAGGTCAGGTTGTCAAAAATCATTGCTGTATCTTTACTGGATTGTACTTAAAGACTGATTGCTGCAAAGAAAATAACTCAATAAGGTGTATGAGACTGGAATAGTAAATAAACTCAAGGGTCAGACTTCTGCTTGGAACACAGCAAAAGATTTGGAGATAAAAACCTAGGAAACAAACCAAGGGAAATGAAAGGGAGAGAGTGTGTGGTGAGTAAAACAAACAGCTGATATTTATATGGAAGAAGTTTCATGGGCTAAGTTCAAAGAGGAAATGACAAAATTACAGATGAGACGTTTACTGACTTTATTTATTTTCTGTTTAAATCTTGGAGTAAAAATGATAGGTGTGTGTGAGATAGTGCAAGAGGAGGATATGCACATTTATTATGTGATAAAGCTAAAACAGAAGAAAGAGAAATTAAATATTTTAAATAACTGAAACACATTTAGTCAGGTATGGAGAATTTTTTACTTATGTATACAGACTCGGAATTTCCTAGGTTGTATGTTTATTTGAGGGGCGTTATAGGCATCTTGTTTTTCTTCCACTCATCCTTTCACTATGAGTTGAAGTTGTAGAGACTTCTAAAGAGCTTACCCCAAAGAAACTAAAGTACAAAATCATTGCTCCAAATTAGCAGTTTCTTCATTGAGAAAGGAAGAAGTGGAAATATTCTTTTTTTCCTCAAGTCTACTTTCCTTTGGAAACATTGTAGACATGGGCCCATTGGGAAATTCTGTGTTCTAGTTAGCATCTGAGTGTAATTTTCAGTTCAGTAAACTTTGGTCTATTTTTTAACTCTCTCCTGAATCTCTGAGGATGTTCTGTAATCTGAAAGATAGACTCTGTGGCCTCTGGGAATGAACTGCTCATATTTTGTAAGTGAGTTGAAGTATACATGTATGTGTTATTTAAGAAGACATATATAATCAAAGGAAAAATATACAAAGGCATAACTTCATAAAACCAATATGAATGTATGTAATATATGCATGTGTGCTTGTGCATCTGTGTATAATGAAAATATTTTAAAATATAATCTATCAGAGGTCCTCAGGTCGTTGTTTCTCAATGATATCATTTAAATATTTATGAGATAAGCTGTAATGCAATCTATAACTTGTAGCAACAGAATGGAATACATTTTTATTACTGTGACAGATGAGAATTCAGCTTTTTCCCTCAACCCTCAGAATGGCACGGATGCCATCTCGCCATGAACAACTAACAATGCATTTAAATAGTGCACCATTGCAAGTATAATTGCAATTTGTTGTAATTTCTGCTTAAATTCCTCCCTGACACAGTTCATTTATTTTGCAAATCAGTGCGTCTAGAGGGTATATTGTGTCGCATTATGGACCTTTGATATAGAACCTTTGTTTTATAACAGGGAAAATAATTAGCTTTTGGATAAGCTTGAGTTGTGATGTCAGGCGCTATCCGTGGTGCTGAAAGAAGTTATTAGCGCTGAGCTAATGAAGGCACTCAGCGAGGCTCTGCCACCTTACTAATTTGTCTCTTTGGGATTTTAGCAAAAATTAAAAATGAGATAAGCACAAAATAGGATAAATTTTATAGGAAAACTAGTAAACTTGTTGAATCTACTGAGACCCCGATAAAGCCAAATTTAAGAGAAATTTTTATTTACCAAGATGTTTGCCATTCAAACACGAGTTTCCTTAGTGTTGGCAATAAAATTGCTTAGACATATTTTAATTAACTTTTATATAGATTTCTCTACGTGGACTCCTACAGCATTTTGGAAATAATCTCAAGTTGCAATGTCAGCATTCGTCGTATGCCAAGTAAGACTCTAATTTTAGGATACTCTGAGACTACAAAGTAGATTTGTATCAAAGACAAATATTATACGAGAATTTAATGTTAAGCGACTGATTGTTGGTTTTTAAGTGTAATATTTCACCTAAGAGTAACCTGTGCTTGTCTATTTTTATCCTTTGAAATCGTTAAAATAAAATCTAATTGTTGAATACCTCATGCTCCCTTTTCCTTGATATATTGGAACTTGTTTGCATTGCAACCAGTAGCATGTTTCACTTGGTGCTGGTTAGGGGAACATTTAGGCTCAGATCTGAAGAAGATCATCACCAGCTGGTTATTTTATACTCCTATTAGGTTATAAAATAGCACTCAGGTATATAACAGTAATCACAAAGCTGTGATGCTGGGAAAAAATAATCACGCTAAATTGACCTTCATGAATAACAAGTGACGTTCCATTTCGCTTCATTTCTGTTCATTTTAAAACCAGCATTGGCTTTTCTGGCACATAATTTTTCATTGTTTGCTGAACACAGCTCTATTAGAATGATTCACTGTCTTTAATATTAGTGATTATGGTCCATTTCAATTACACAATGTGTTATATGGTTTGTTGTATTGCTCTCCATATCTCTGCTATTTGACTCTGCTGGGAAGGATTAAATGTAGCAGTGGTGGTAAGAAGTTGGGGTTCTGTGGGTGGTAACAAACCCCTATAAACATTTACAACGTCATATATAGAAAGTTTCATATATACGTAAGCTTTTCAAAATTGCAAGACATCAGAATGAGATACCTTTTCATATCACTTGGCATTAATACCCGAATTTTCTCTCTCTCTCTGTCTCTCTCTATATATATCTATATCTATATATAAATATAGATATATGCACATGCACATCTATATATATATGTGATTTTACATCAATTTCATAGAGCTATAAAGATAAAATTTACATGTGATGAAAGTGTCTATTTTAAATGTACATTTTGAAGAGTCTGATAAAAGTTTACCCTGTAAGGCCACCCTGCCAAGTAAATAAAATGCTTTTTAATTTTAGCCAAAATATTCCTTCATTCTTTTTTCAGTCAACCTGTCCTATGATTAACCCCAGGTAAACCGTGCTATTATTTCTATCAAAATTAATTTTGACATTTTCATAACTCTATAAAAATGGAATAATAGAAAATGTACACTTTTATGCCTGGCCTATTTGGAAGACAAATTCATGTTGTTGTAATTTTGGGTAAATTGTTTTATAGGTTAGTTGTATATCATTGCATGAATATACTATAATTTGATTATACATTCATGAGTGATAGACACTGCGTTATTTCCACTTTGTGGCTATTTTGAATAAAGTGGCTATAAATATTTTGCAATTTTTGTGTGGGGACATGTGTTTATATTTGTTGTGGGTAAATACCTAGGTCTACAATAGTTGAGTCATATGGTAAATATGAGAAATTAGCGAAATGTTATCCATGGTATCATTTTTAATATATTAACTTTATATAACATGTCTAAATGTTGCACATTATAATCAACACTTGGTATTGACAGACTTTTAAACTTCAGTTATTCTAGGGATGTGATGGTACTTTCCTGTAATTTTAAAATTAATTTCCCTAATAATGAATGACAAAAAATTTTTCATCTGCTTATCAGTCATTATATTATTTTCTTTTGTAAAGTTTATGACTATATAATTTTCCCACATATATAAGGTTGTTTATTCTTATTACTGAGTTGTAAAAATGTTTCTATTATCTTCTCCATAAAATTCCATTGTCAAGTATATATAATTACAATATTTCCCCAAGTATCTAGGTTTTTAAAAAAATTTAGAAAAATTTACTATTAAACTTGTTTTAAATTTACTTTAAAAAAATACTGTTAATCTAAAAAGAAAAAAACAGTATTTTAGGTGAAGTCCAATTTAATATTATTACTATTTACTATTAGTTCTTTACTACACTACTATGTGTTCTAAGAAATATTTGCCTATATCAAAATTACAAAGATTTTCTCTTATTTTACCTTGTTTTTATGTATGTTTATACCCATGAAACATCAGCATAGCCAAAATAGTAAAATGCTCATTGTCCCTCAACATCTCCTCATACTTTATTGTATTCTCTTACTTCTGCCCCTCTGGAGGCCTACCTACCTGTCCACAGACAACTAATGATCTGCATGCTATCACTATGGATTAATTTGCATTTTATTAAAATTGACAAAAATTGAATTAAGCAGTAAATATTTTTGTCTGATTTATTTTATTCAGTATAACCTTGAGATTCACTTACGTTGTTGGTGTATCAATAGTGTATTTTTGATGAGTGTTTTACTCATTTATTGTTGGATTCTATCCCATTGTATAAATCACATCTTGTTTATCCATTCACCTTTTGATGAATGGATAAACAGGTTCAGGTTGCCTGTTACAAATCAAGCTGTTGTAGACATGTGTATTTAAGTCTTTGATGGACAAATGCTTTGTGTTCTCTTGAGTAAACAATTAGGAGTAAAACACCTGGATCACATGGTTGGTGTATGTTTAACGTTTTTGAAGAAACTGCCAAACTATTTTCTAAGGCAGTTGCACCATTTTATGTGATGTCCAGTAGTATACAAGAATTTCACATTTTTACTACCACTGGTATGGCCAGTCTGTAAGGTGTAGTGCTATCACATTATGATTTTAATTTGTAATTTCTTAACAACTTATGACATTAAGATTTTTTTCTTGTGCTTGCTTCCTGTCTATATCTCTTCTTTGATGTGTCTTTTCAAATTATTCACCTAAAGTTCTGTGATCTTCAGATTTTCCAATCTGGCTGGCTGGGAACAGGTGTTATGTCTGGTTCTGTGGCTGCAGGTAGTGTCCTTAAGCAAGGGCTCTGATAGCACTCTTCTAAATATTCCAGGGCGACTCTCTGCAAATTTTCAGAACTCCATTTCAATACAGTCATCTTCTCTGTGCTAATGGGCTAAGTGTTCTGTTCTACTTGAACTCTTCCAGCTCTTCTCAGTTCTGAGTACTCTAGGCTCCAACTGTTTTCCATCTTTTTGTGTCATATCCTGGAAATTCCCAAGCCAGTAAATTGGTTCAGCTCTAGGGCTTATCTCATTTATTGTCCATATCTTGACAATTACTCTCTTTTGTTGCATCATGACTAAAAATAAAACACTGTTTCTAGTATTTTCGATTCATTTGTTTGTTTTTGTTCTTTTAGTCAGGAGGGTGAATCCAGTACTTGTTAAATTATCTTAAATCAAAAGACAAGTCGCAATATAATTATTTATTTTTCTTACCTTTTTCCCAGGCTAGGAGCTCTAGTACAAAATTGAATTGAAGAAATAATAATGGAAAAGTTTGTATTATTCTAGTTTTAGGGAAAAAGTATTTAATTTTTTCTCACTAATTTTTTTTTTTTTTTTTAGTTTCAGGATTTTTGTAAATATTCTTTATTAATTTAAAATACTTTTTGTCTATGTTTAACTTGCTTAGGGTTTTTCTCCCCAATGAACATTGATTTTTATCAAACCATCTTCAGCATCTTTCAGGAAAATTATGTGATTTTCTGTGTTCTATTAATACAGTAAATTATAGTAATCAATTTCCAAATGTTAATCCAAACCTTGGATTTCTAGGTAAACCATATTTTGTCATGCTGTAACACTGCTTTTATATATTGCTAAGTTTGGTTTGCTAATATTTTGTTGAGTATTTTTGCATCTTTGTTTTGGGTGACACTGACTTATAATTCTGTTTTTGATTTTAGAATGTCCCGTGTGCTTTTGGTATCATCATTATGCTGGACTCATATGAGAGATGAAAAAGGTAATTTCTTCTGCCATTTGCTCAAAGAATATGTGTAGGAATAATATTTCTTCCTTAAATGTTTGAGAGAATTTATCTGCAGTCATGAGGTCATGTAACTTTCTAATGTAATCTTAAATTATGAAATTAAAATGTTCATAATTTTTTGTTGTGTCAACTTTTGTAACTTAGATACCCTAATTTAGGGTATCTCCCCTAAGTAGTGTGTCCATTTCATGTAAGTTGTCAAATTTTTTGGAATAACGTTATTCATTGTATTTCCTTATTTTACTTTTAAAACGTGTGGGAACTATTCTCATTTCTGTTGAATATTTGAAAATGTGTGTGCTTTCTTTTTTGTTCTTGATCAATGTAATTAGCCTTTTTTTCTTGTTTTACTGAACTATTCAAAAAGCAGTTTACCTTTTATTAATTTTTTTCTTTTTTATATCTCTGTGCTTAATTAATATCCACTTTTCTTTCTTTTAATTTCTTGTCTTCTATTTACTTTTGTATAAATTTGCTGTTTTTTTTTCCCTCTAGTTTCTTATATTGGATGCTAAGATAATTTGAAATATTTCTTCTTTTCTATTACTGGAATTTAAAGCTACAACTTTTATTCTAAGCTCTGCACTATCTGCATCTCAAAAATTTTGTATGTTGTCTTTTTATTTCCGTTCAGTTTAAAATATTTTTCAAATTACCCTGTGCTTTCTTTTTTGACCAAGAGTTATCTATAACTGTGTGTTTGATTGCCATCCATCTCTGTAGGATTCTCTAGGTATATTTTTGTTATTGATTTCTAATTAACTCCATTGTTATCACGGAGCATGCTTTGAATAATTTCAGCCATTTAAAATGCATTGAAATGTTTAATGAGTCAGCAAATGGTTTCTTTACTTAAGTGTTGCACATGGATATAAATAAGTAAATGTTTAATTAAGCCTTATCTGTTTAACTTTGTTTTTGTGGCATTTGCTTTTGAGTTCTTGGTCATGAAGTCTTTGCCTAAGCTAATATCTTAAAGAGTTTTTCCAATGTTGTCTTCCAGAAATTTTATAAATCCAGGTCTTGGATTTAAGTCTTTCATTTATCTTGAGTTGATTTCAGAATAAGGCGAGAGATGAAGATCCAGTTTCATTCTTCTACATGAGGCTTGCTGATTATCCCAGCACTATTCGTTGAATAGGGTGTCCTTTCCTCGCTTTATGTTTTTGTTTGCTTTGTCAAAGATCAGTTGGCTGTATGTATTTGGCTTTGTTTCTGGGTTCTCTATTCTGTTCCATTGATCTATATTCCTATTTTTATATCAGTACCACACTGCTTTGGTGATGACAACCTTTTAGGATAGTTTGAATTTGGGTAATATGATGTCTCCAGATTTGTTCTTTTTTGCTTGGTTTTTCTTTGGCTATGCAGTCTATTTTTTTGGTTTCACATGAATTTTAGGATTGTTTTTTCTAGTTCTGTGGAGAATGATGGTGGTATTTTGATGGGAATTGCATTGAATTAGTTGATTGCTTTTGGCAGTATAGTCATTTTCACAATACTGATTCTACCCATCCGTGAGTATGTTTCCATTTGTTTGTATTGTCTACGATTTCTTTTAGGAGTGTTTTGCAACTTCCTTTGTCTTTCACCTCCTTGGTTAGATATATTTCCAAGTATTTTTTTTTGGTAGCTACTGTAAAAGGGGTGGAATTACTGATTTGATTCTCAGCTTGGTCACTGTTGGTGTATAGTGATTTATGTACATTAATTTTGTATCCTGAAAGTTTGCTGAATTCATTTACCAGTTTTAGCAGCTTTTTAGGCGGGTCTTTAGGGTTTTCTAGGTATACAGTCGTATCACCAGCAAACAGCGAAAATTTGACTTCTTCCCTAGTGATTTGGATGCTCTTTCTTTCTTTCTCTTGTCTAGTTGCTCTGGCTAGGACTTACAGTGCTATGTTGAATAAAAGTGGTGAATATATGGGACTTAATTACACAAAAAAGTTTCTGTACAGCAAAAGAAATAATCAGCAGAGTTAACACACAATCCGCAGAGTGGGAGAAAGCTATACAGCTGACAAAGGACTAATGTTCAGAATCTACAAAGAAGACAAATCAACAAGAAAAAAAATCCCATAAAAAAATAGGCTAAGGACATGAATAGACAATTCTCAAGAACAGATAAAGAAATGACCAACGAATATATGAACAAATGCTCAATATCACCAATGATCAGAGAAATGCAAATGAAAAGCACAGTGCTATGCCACGTTACTTTTACAAGAATAACCATAATCAAAATAATAATAATAATAATAATAATAATAATAAAAGATGTCGGTGTGGATGCGGTGAAAAGAGAACACTTTTACACTGCTGATGGGAATGTAAATTAGTACTATGGAAAACAGTGTGGAGATTCCTTAAGAACTAAAATAGAACACAATCCAGCAATTCCACTACGGGGTATCTACCCAGAGGAAAATAAGTCATTATACAAAAATGATACTTGCACATGCATGCTTATAGCAGCACAATTTGCAATTGCAAAAATATGAAACTAGCCCAAATGCCCATCAATCAACAATTGAATAAATAAATTGTGATATATATGTATATATGTACACATATATGTATATGTGTACACATATACCATGGAATACTACTCAGCCATAAAAAGGAACAAAATAATGACCTTCACAGCGACCTGGATGAAATTGCAGACCGTTATTTTAACTTAAGTAACTCAAGAATGGAAAACCAAACATTTATATGTTTTCACTCTCAAGGGAGAGCTAAGCTATGAGGACGCAAAGGCATAAGAATGGTATTGTGGACTCTGAGGACTCGGGGGAAAGGGTGAGAGGGAGATGACGGATAAAAGACTGCACATTGGGTACAGTGTACACTGCTTGGGTGACGGGTGCACCAAAATCTTAGAAATCAACGCTAAAGAACGTATTCATGTAACCGAATACCACCTGCTCCCTAAAAGCCTATTGAAATAAATAATAAATTTAAAAACCCATTGAAATAAATAATAAATTTTAAAAATGTGCATTCTGTAATCATTAGGTAGCATTCATTATTAAGCAGATAAACATGTTTCTTGGTATTATTTAAATATTCTTTATTATATATATATGTGTGTATATATATTTTTTGAGACAGAGTCTCACTCTGTCGCAAGGCTGGAGTGCAGTGGTGCAATCTTGGCTCACTGCAAACTCCACCTTCTGGGTTCAAGCCATTCTCCTGCCTTAGCCTCCCGAGTTGCTGGGACTACAGGTACGCACCACCACGCCCAGCTAATTTCTGTATTTTTAGTAGACACGGGGTTTCATCACGTTGGCCAGGATGGTCTTGATCTCTTGACCTTGTGATCTGCCTGCCTTGGCCTCCCAAAGTGCTGGGATTACAGGCATGAGCCACTGTATCCGGCCTGTGTTTTTAATGATTTTTAAACCTATTATTGAATTAATTACTAAAAGTGTCTTAAAATCTGAGAGTATAATTGTAGAATTGTTTATTTCTCCCTTTAGTTTTATCCATTGTTGTTTGAGGTTTATAGAAGATCCTTTGAGATGTTCTTATATCATCTTTATAAACTGGCCTTTATAAGATTATCAGATACCCTTCTTTATCTATGATAATATTCCTTGATCTGCAATCCCTTTTGTCTGATATGAGTATATCCATCCCAGCTTTTTAACAGTTAATGTTTGCATGATACATGTTTTATATCATTTTATTTTTAAATTACCTGTGAATTTATAGTTTGTGTCTTCTGTAGAATGCATGTAGTTGAATATTTATCATCATGTCTGATATTGTCTGCCTTTTAATTTATTTTAATTCATTAACTTTTAATGTAATTATTGATATTATTGAGTTTAAGTTTACCATCTTGCCATTTTTCTCATTTTTCTATTTGTTCTTTCTTTCCTTCATTTCCTTGCCTTCTATTATATTATTTTCTTTAATTTTAGCTTACTTTATTTGTTTATTTAATATAAATAAATAAATATGTAACTTGACATAAACTCTTTGTTTAATTATTTTCACTGGTTGCTATAGGGTTTATAATTGTGTGTGTGTATTTACTTGATCACAATCTACTTTAAAAAATATTATACCAGTTAATATATTAGAATCTTACATTAGTATACTTCCATTTCTCCCTTTGTGTCCTTTGTGCTATTATCTTTATACATGAACTTGTGATAAATCCCACAATACTTTATTATTAGTCTATGCTTTATGTAACTAATTATCTTTTTAAAGATGTCAAGAAGTAAAAAAGAAAATCATTTTATATCTAACAAGATATATATTATTTTGATGCCCTTCCGATGTTAAAAGATTTTCCCATCTTGCATCCTTGTTTCTTACCTCAAGAATAATTTTCTTTTACTTTATTTTATATTGCAATTCTCTCAAGGAGAAAAAAAGAACTCCCAGTTTTTGTTTGTCTGAAAACATCTCCATTTAACCTTTAGTTTTGGAAAGTGATATTTTGAGCAATCTTCTTAAAGGCAATATTTGTGAGGTATATTTAGAAAGGTATTCTTTTTCCTTCAACATTGAAAAAACATTGATTCATTACCTATGCCCTTGCATTGTTTCTAATTATACTTCTGTTGTTACTTTTACATTTTCCTCTTTGTATAACGTGTCCTTATTCTCTGTGATAGTTTAAGATTTTCTTTTTATTATTAGTTTAGAAAATTGATTATTATATGCCTTTGTAGTGTGTGTGTGTGTGTCTGTGTGTTTTGCTTGCGGTATATTATGCCTCTTTGTTCTAGATATTATGTTTTAATCAAAGGTGCACTATTTAATGTTTTGCTTTTTCAAATATTTCATGAAAACATCCTCCTTCTAGGATTTAAGTATAAAACTGCTTGATATTCACTACACAAATATCTACCTCATAATAATGATAAAGTAGTAAATAATAATATTTGTGATATAGATATAAATATTGGTCTCTTACGTCTTATTTTCAAACTTTTTTTCTCTCTGAGCTTATGTTTGGATTGACATATAGTCAGTTTCATTGACCTTTTCTTCTTTGAACTGAAATATTCCCTTAAACCTATCCTTTTACATTTTCATTTCAGATCTTATATTTTTCCATTTTAGTATTCCCATCTAGTTTTTTTGAAAGTTTTAATTTTTTCAGCAATATTCCTCATCTTGTCACTCATTAAATACATTTTTCGCTCAAATCCTTAAGCATCTCTATATTGACTGTATAATAGCTGTGTCAAAGTTCTTGACTCTAATTTCAACATCTCTAACATCTCTGCTTTTGTTCTTATTGAGTGTGTGTTTCCTCATTTGGCCATTGTTTTCTACTTCTTCACATGTCTACTTTTTTTTTTTTTTTTTTTTTGACAAGAAGAACTTAAAATCCATCATCTTTGAGATTCTGGATTTTGTGGTTTTCTTTTAGAGACTGCAGAATTTTCTTCTGGCAAGCAATTAATTTTCTCATGTCCAAGATTTATCCTCTGAAAATAGATTATAGTCATTTTTTAGGTGTGTCTAGAAGCGTTCTTATTCCAGGGTTAAATTATTCTTCTTCCTCAGTTGTGGCCCTTTTGGTGTCTTAATTAAAAACCTAAAATATTCAATGAGATTCATCCACCCCAGTTGATCAGAATGCCTGTTTTCTAACATTGTGTGACCTCTGAACCTCTGGTCATCTCACAGCGTCCCAGTATTTGTTTTCTGACAGGTCTTGTCGAGTCTGACCCTCTGCATTCATGGTTTTGAATTTATGGTCCCCAGTACACATTCTGGGACTTCTTCTCTATGCAACTTCCTTTTCGGTGCTACCCCTTTCTACAAATTCCATCTACCTCAGCAGCCTTACACCCTGTTCATTCCATCTCACATCATTAGGTCTGTAACAATCTGCTTGTGCTTTACCTATTGTACCACAATCTAGAAATTTCCTTCCATACCAAAGTTGGGACTATCATCAGGACCCTTTTCTCATAAATCATAAGCTTGTTCATCATACTAAGCAACATATGAAAACTCTCATTGCATTTATTTTCTTTAGCTTTGTAGCTGTTTTAGGCAAGAGGACTAGTTTAGTATCACTTACTCCATCAAGACTTAAAGCAGCCACATGAGTTTTGAAATGTGCCGGAATACTTCCCAGTTGGAACCTTATATAATGTCCTCCCTTCTTCCATGTTCATTGATTCAAGATGTACTCTTTTGAATATGACAATGATTGGAAATTAGCTTTAATTTCTTATAGCAATCATTGATTTAATGTAAATTAAAGTACATGAAAAGATGATTTAACCTGTGAGATGCAATGCTGAAGACACACAATGAGGAAGAGTAACAGAGTATGTATTTTTTGCTCTTAAAATCTCATAAATAAACTTCAATTAGATGTAAATAGCTCTAGATTTGTTGCTTTGCAGAAAATTAAATTTAGAAAGTAATTTAAGTACAACTGAGGCCACTTATTTTATCTTACAGATGGGGAAACTGCGTGCTAGAAATCTAAGGTTCATAAAGTTGGTAAGTAATAGATTTTGGTCTTTTAAAATTTCTTTTGTTTTCTACTTTAATAGTCTTTCTATTATTATTTGGTTCAACAAGACACATTAACTTATATAAAGTTGCAACTCCCTTTTTGTTTTCTATAAACAGGCTACAGCAATTTAAAATCATGAGATTTTAGATTATTATTTTTCTTTAAACTAAGTGACTACTAAGTGATTGATGAAACATATATTTAACTGATTTGAGCATGCATGTTTCTCAGAAGCCCAGAAGCTTGCACAATCCTTATCCTGAACTATCAGTGTGTGAACCTTGACATTCAGTCTTATTGGAACAATAGTCTCTTGAGCATTCTACTTAATTCAATTTCCATCTGTTTTTAAAATATAATAACATTTCTTGAGATAATTCAGTTATTATTCTATCAGAAGTGTAGAAGTAACAGCCAGACGTAGGATGAAACATAAAATCATATGAAATTCAATGACCTAATTGACAACTGTTCTCTCTCTCTTTCTCAAACACACACACACACACACACACACACACACACACACACACACCACATGCACCATGAACTTTTTCATTATTTCCTACTAAAAGCAATGGAGATTTTTTTTTCTTTTTTTAAAAAATTTAGTTTGTGTTAGAATTGCTAGACTCAATATTATATAAATGAATGCTAGAGGAAAATTATAACATTGTTTCCAATTTTTAATACTAGTACTGCCAATATGAGACCCATTGACCAGAAGGAAGTACTTTGTTGTATACAAATACCATATTCCATTCTTACTAAGCACAGTAAGTTATAGAGAAACTTCTTTGTTACTTCATTTCACTCTCCCAAAAATCCTGTTAGCAATTGTATCTATCTACTTCCTACAGCCCAGTGATATTAAGAAAATTGGCCAAAGTTATATGACTGGAGAATGGTTGAAACTAAGATGAAAACTAAGTATTTAGATGTCAATGCTATTAACCTTTAAAATATATTATAATTTGCTCTTTCAGTTTAAAAAACACAGTGAAACTACATCAGAATTAACAAATGGAGTATTTTATGGGTAATTCAATTATGTCCTGATCTTGATAAGTTTTGTAACCTCAAATGGGCTGGCAAAAAATTCAGAATATAATTAGCTTCGTTTTGAGTAAATCATTCTAACTTCACTAATAATATTTAGGGTATTCCTGTGTTGGTAACACATGATGTTATGGTTATAGGACAAATAAATAGTTGCATCCTAATTTTATTTATTCTCTGTTTGTTCAAAGGATTCCCCAAATGATAAACACATAAAAGATAATGGCAAATGAAATACAAAGTACTTTTAATTACTTGTCAAGCTCCTACCTAAAATGCCAATGAAAATGATTACAACAATCTGTGGTGTGGCAGATACTTTAACTTAAATGCTAAAATTTGAAATGCACCAGACTAGAGGGATTCTCCTTTCTCTTAAGTTAAAACCCAAACATGCACTTCTGGAAATTTATCAAAGACAAAAAAGTACATATTATGAACTGAATGCTTGTATCGACCTCAAAGTTCACATGTTGAAAATTCTACCCCTCAAGGTGATGGTTTTAGGAGGTACAACTTTTGGGAGGTGTTTAGGTCACTAAAGTAGAGCCTTCAGGAATGGGATTCATTTTCTCATAAAATAGACCGTGAAAGCGTATTCATTGTTCTACCATGTGAGGACATGGCAAGAAGGCACTAGAAAGTGGACCCTCACCAGACACTGAATCTGCTGAAAACTTGATCATGGACTTTGCAGCCCCCAAAACTGTGGGGGGCTTGTTTCCATTGTTTATAAGTTACCCAGTTTATGGTATTTTGTTATTGCAGCCTGAATAGACTAAGACAGTGCATGAATGTGTACCAGCCAGCTTAAGAAAAATAATATAGGACTTTCACAGGAGACTTGTGGCATTTTACACATCTTGATGGACACATGAGGGAAGAAAGACTAGCCTCTTTTAAATGACATTTAAATAATCAGTCACCCTTCTCTTTATTAAATATGACTGGATCCCTTTCTTAGAATATGACACATCATATCAACAATTCTTGATAAACTAGAGATTTAATGAATTATTGAAAAACAAATTTATTTTCCTTTCTATAGGCTTTCAAGTTTGGATATGAAAAGCAAAAATTAATGAAAATAATGACATTCCCAAATGGGATTTACAGAATTCACAAACTATCAGTAACCTTTATTAAATAATCAGATACAAACCAAGTAGTTATTTAATTTTGGATATGGTAGAACAGTTAATCCAAATGTGATTAGATCATCATATCTCAAATATATGTTCCATGAAATGTAATCAAGAACTCTGAAATTTTACTTAATTCTATTTCTAGAAATATCCAATTAATTAATGTTTTAGAGACACCATCTCACTCTCTTACCCATGCTGTAGTGCCATGGTGCTGTAGCTCCCTGCAGCCTTGAACTCTGGGGCTCAAGCAATCCTCCCACCTCAGGCCCCTCAGTAGCTGGGATTACAGGTGTCTTAATTGCTAACATGATAGTATTAAGCAGTGGGGCCATTGGAGGGTGATTAAGTTATGAGAGCACAGCCTTCACGAATGGGATTGGTCAACTTAAAAAAGAGGTGCAAGAGAGTTGTTTGCCGCTTCTGCCATGTGAGAACACAGTAAGAGGCACCATGTATGAAGCATAGTGTGAGCCTTCACCACACAGCTAATCTACTCAACTTGACAGTGAACTTCCCAGCCTCCAAAACTGTGAGAAATAAACTTCTATAATTTATAAATTATCCAGTCTAAAGCATTTTGTTATATCAGCCAGGATGAACTAAGATTATATTTATATGTATATACAATGTATACATGTGCATATATAAACATATGTACATACAATGTATACATGTATATATATAAATGCACATGCACATACATATGGAAACAATATTCTTTATATATGTCTAGGAAAATCTCTTGGAGAACTGAAAAACAAACACACACACACACATACATCATGCTTACGGACAGTAGAATGTTTTAAGAAAGAGCTATGATGTCTAGTTTGGAAGCAAATGAGAAGATCCTATTCTTATTTAGAGATATAAAAATAACTAAAGAGATAAAAACGACTGAATTAGGAAAAAGAGAGAATGCTATGGGCTGATTGTTAAGAGACATGCTTGAATGTTTGGAATCTCCACAAACTTTTGTTTATTTAATGTAAGCAGTTAGTTTTCTGATTCTCATATTCCACATATCCACAAATAAGACTAAAAACTTTATTCTGTATTATCAAAACACAAAATAAATGTAGATGGAATTTAAAAGCCAAAGATGCTACAAAGATTTTGACTACATGATGACATCAAAAAGACAATGAAGTCGATGTTGAATAAGACAAAGGACAAAAGGTGATGTAACAGATACTGTCAATACTCTACCAAGCTCTCCGTGGATCCTTTATGCAGGTCCTGTGTGCTCTGCTCTGTCTTTTGAGTGATTCGTTTCTAACAGTGAGCACCTGTGATTAACTTTGAGGATGACTGTTGCATTATCACAGCACTTGCTTGGAAGGTGCAGATACTCAAAAGTATTAGACAGTCTTTATCTGCCTGTGATTGTTCTTAGCCAATGACTCTCTGTTGTAGGAGTTTCAACGCCTAGCTCCTTGGCCACAAGTACACAAATTCTGATAATAAGTTACACAAGAGCTTTCCCCAGGGACTTCCCTCAAGCATTCTTCCTTGAAATCGCTCAATTGCTTTGCATCCTCTTCTGCTCTGTCCTAATCTCCTATTACCTTACTAGATTGTTCTGGAAAGTCACTCATGAGGACATAGTTATCTCAGAGTCTTCTGGAAAACTCAAAATAAGACAGATGATGATTCCTCCTATTATGTATCACTTCATGGTTTTCTTTATTATATTACTTTATCTTCAATTCATCTTGTGAGGTGTTTATTTCAAAAATGGAAACGGTGAACCTCTAAAGGTTAAGTAATTAACCTGATATCATACAACAATTCAAGTGCAAAGTAAAATCTTAAACTTGAACCTTTCTCAGAATGTTAGAACACATATATTTTTTCAGTGACATCTATCCAAGTGTATGTTATTACAGAACACTTTCGTTTGCAAGATAGTTCCCCTTGTTTGATGGGAAAAATCTTGGCTTAATATCAAACACCAAGGAGATATAAGATAAAAACAAAATTTTAGGGAAAGATACGTTTATTTTACTTGCCTATAATATCTAAAGATGTAAGATCCTGTGAAATAAAGTTTTTAACAAATTGTTTTATTTGTTACCAATAGTAAGCATCACTTTGAATGACCCTAAAATAAAAGAAAAACATGGATAAATTACATTTCTGCAAGAGACAAAAAAACATCCTGTTTAACTATCTATCACTCTATCCAATCTGATGGACACTTAAAATATCACCCCTAGTGATTGCATTTGAAAGAAAATCACTTGAACATTTTAATCTTTTATAAGTTTATAAGTAATAAACTGAAAAGCTAAAGTCATTGGTTAAATAAACGGACTACTTGGTTACCAAAACAAATGTGAACATAGACTTTTTTTCTTAATTTCTGAATATTGATGTAAACTGACTGCCTACTATTAAAAAAACTCACCAGTTGTGCTTACCCAGCTGTTTTCCTGAAGTATAAGTGAGAGGCAGAGGATCTTAGTTTTTGATCATTTTCTGTTTTGCTGAGAACTCTTGAATTCTACAGAATATCGATAGTAAAAGGAATATGGTTCCTGTGTCAGTTGTTTAAACTCTACAGTAATAAGAAATATACAACCTTTTAAAAAAATGTGCAGGGCACAGTGGCTCATGCCTGTAATCCCAGCACTTTGGGAGGCGGAGGCAGGAGGATCACCTGAGGTCAGGAGTTAGAGGCCAGCTTGGCCAACATGGTGAAACCCTGTCTCTACTAAAAATACAAAAAAATTAGCTGGGCGTGGTGGCGGGTGCCTGTAATCCCAGTACTTGGGAGGCTGAGGCAGGAGAATCGCTTGAACTCGGGATGTGGAGGTTTCAGTGAGCCGAGGTCACACCATTGCAAGCCAGCCTGGGCAACAAGAGCAAAACTCTGTCTAAAAAAGAAAAGAAAAAAACCAAAACAAATGCATTGATGACTCTACCTTTAGTCAAGATAGAATAACTGGTACTGGACTGAGTCTCTTAAAGCAAAAATAGAGAACTGGACAAAATGTATGAAATGTCTTCAGACATTGGACAGAATTCTGGTCTCTGAGAAAAAGAGAAACCCAAGAGAGTTAAATGATTGCTCCAGTTTTCTACCGAAAGTAATTTCCCTAGCTGTAGCATAAAAGAGGCACAGTTTAGTAGTCTTATTGAGATGGACACACAGGAATGAATTTGGAGAAGCTAAAGTGGCTGACATATGTAGGGCAAATTATCAAAGTGAAGAGTACTCAAGAATTTGCGTAGAGTCTCCCTCAGTCTATTGCTGAATATCAGTCTCTAAATGTGCAGGATTAGAATGTAGGAGATTGGGCAAGGGACAATCATTGGTGATAGAACAACTACTTATGAGTCAAGCAACTCCTGGAGTTCACAAACATTTGGGAAGCACCCAAGTTCTGGTTATACAAAAAGGAGGAAGCATTATGAGTACCTGGAACATTCTTTAAGAACCCAGAAAGCCCAAAACTTTAGAGTAGAAATGAACTACTCTGAATTAAAGTTGTGTGGTGGGAAAATATTGGCTTTATATCAAACACCTTAGATACATAAGACGAAAACAATTTTAGAGAAATATAAGTTTATTTTACTTGTCTATGATACTTGGAGACAGAAGACCCTGTAAAACATGTAGACATGCTAGCAAAACTTAAAACCAGTAAATTGTCTACTTTCTTAAAAAATCCACATTGGTTAAAGAAAAACAACAAAATCCAGCATGAATCAGTCAGTAGCAACAAAGCAAGCAATATTAGAGATGATAAGATTAGTAAATGAGGTCTCAAAGCACACATTATAAATATAACTATCTGCAAGGACTTAAAGGAAACATAAATACAATGAAAGGTAAAAACAAAAAAATTTAAAGACCAAGGGGGAAATATCTAAAGTTGATAAACATGTAAAATGAAAAAATCACAAGGTAAGCTTAAAAAAATTTGGATATTGTGTTAAAAATTGAAGATATTTCAGTTGAAACCAAACAAAATAAAATGCAAAGAGAAAAATGACTGAAAGAAATTAACAGACCCTCAGTAAACTCTGGGGCAACACTGAGAAATGTAACAAAAGTGTAATTGGAGTACTAGAAGGAAATGGAAGAAAATGGAAAAGAAGCATTAAAAATGGCTTAAAATTTCTAAATGTTGTAAAAATATATGAAACCATGTATCCATGTAGACCAACAGAGCTGAAGGAGGAGAAACACAAATAAAACCATAACAATGGACATAATGATTAAGTTGCTGAGTGCTAATTATATATACAAAAAACTTAAATAATCAAGACAGATAGCTGAAGCTTTATGGGCTTATAGTATCAGAGGACAGAGTTTG
This sequence comes from Rhinopithecus roxellana, assembly GCF_007565055.1. Taxonomy (NCBI): domain Eukaryota; kingdom Metazoa; phylum Chordata; class Mammalia; order Primates; family Cercopithecidae; genus Rhinopithecus; species Rhinopithecus roxellana. The sequence continues at coordinate 26,434,195 of NC_044564.1, forward strand.
AGATAACCTGGCTTCTCTAGAAGCATGGGAATCACAGAGAAGGGGAGCATCTCTGAATAGGTGTTTTAAAAATCAAACTTTTGGCCAATCGTCAAATAATTCAGGTCCACGTGAGGATCTTAGAGATTGGGGGAAAGTAAGGAGCAGTTGGAAGCTACATGAACAGAGTAGAGACATCATCAAGTGCAATAATGGCGGAGACAAAATTTGCAGTTTAAGTTTTGTGATATTAACTCTATTAAAACAAAAGTAACAAGAAACCTCAGAAGAAGGTAAAAGAATTCAGAGGCACCATGATTTATTTTATATAATGTCCAGTTTAGTTTTCAACCCAAAGTGTTAGACACAAAAAGATTCAGGACAGTGTGACACATTTCCATGAAAATAAGAATTCAGTCAATAAAAAAAAACGAGTGTGATTGAGATCAGAGATTAGATTGATGCAACAAATAACTACAAAAATTACTAAAAATATTTAAAGAAAAATATGGTTTTGTATCAGTGTGTAAACATATAAGTATTCTAAGAATTACAGCTAACTTAATAAAAAATTTACAGCTAAAAAGTAAGTGGTCAAAATTATTTACTGAATGAGTTTGTGAACACATTGTGTCTATCAGAAGAAAAGGATTTGTGAACTTGAGTAAAAATTAGTAACATTTTCATTATTGGAATAATAGGGAAAAATATATATTTTCAAACTATTTTAAGTTCAAGAGTACAAGTGCAGGTTTGCTACATAGGGAAACTTGTGTCATGAGGGTTTGTTGCACAGAATATTTCATCACTCAGGTATTAAGCCTAGTACCCATTAGTTATTTTTCCTGATCCTCTACATACACTCACCCTTGAGCCTCCAAAAGGCCCCAGTGTCTGTTGCTCTCCTCTATATATCCCTATGTTCTCATCGTTTAGCTCCCACTTAGGAGTGAGAACATGTGGTAGTTAGTGTTCTGTTTCTGTGTTAGTTTGCTAAGGATAATGGCCTCCAGCTCCATCTATATCCCTGTAAAGGACATAATCTCATTTTTTATTATGGTTGCATAGTATTCCATGGTGTATATGTACTACATTTTCTTTTATCCAGTCTATCATTGATGGCCATTGATAGATGGCCAGTCTGTCATTGATGGCCAAAGATTTCATGTCTTTGCTATTGTGAATAGTGCTGCACTAAACATACGTTTGCATGTGTCTTTATAATAGAGAGATTTATATTCCTTTGGGCATATGCCCAGTAATAGGATTGTGGGGTCAAGTGGAGAAAATATTAAAGAAAAATCTTAGTAGAAATAATAGATAGATATATTCCAGTTGTGTTTGAAAAACATTAACATGCAAGTTCAAGAAGCTCGACAAACATCAAACAGGATAAACTGTAAGAAAATACGTTTGCATCAAGTCAAAGCCAAAACACTAAAGTCTGAAGATAAAGAGAAAACCTGGAATAATCTGAAAAAAATATATATATTCCTTATAAGGAACAGCACTATGATTAATAGCCAATATTAATAATTATGAAGATCAGAGAACATTGGAATAACACACTTAAAGCAATGAAATAAGGAGTCAAAAATTTACATACATAAAAACTATCCTTTAAAAAGCAAGGTAAAATAAAGTATTTTCAAATAAACAAAACTGACATGACCAGCTGTCGGCAGATATTCCCTACCGTAAATTAAAGAAAAATCTTATGGCCGGGCGCGGTGGCTCAAGCCTGTAATCCCAGCACTTTGGGAGGCCGAGACAGGCGGATCACGAGGTCAGGAGATCGAGACCATCCTGGCTAACATGGTGAAACCCCGTCTCTACTAAAAATACAAAAAACTAGCCGGGCGACCTGGCGGGCGCCTGTAGTCCCAGCTACTGGGGAGGCTGAGGCAGGAGAATGGCGTAAACCCGGGAGGCGGAGCTTGCAGTGAGCTGAGATCCGGCCACTGCACTCCAGCCTGGGCAGCAGAGCGAGACTCCGTCTCAAAAAAAAAAAAAAAAAAAAAAAAAAAAAAAAAAAAAAGAAAAATCTTACGTCTGAAGGGAAATGTTAACAGATAGCAACTCAGATGTACAGGAGGAAATGAAAAGCAATAGAAATAGTAAGTATGTGAATAAATACAAACACATACAAATACACATATACATAGAGTTCTTCTATAAATTTATGGAAGAAAAATGCCTTACTATTTAAAGCAAACTACAACTTTTTTGTTTTCATGAAGTTTTAAAATTTAATTTATGTGATGATAGTTATAAGCATTGGGGTTGGCATGGATGCATATTGTTTACAGTCCTCTTTATTTTATCCAAAATAATTCATTATTAACTCTAAATATATTGGGATAACTTAAAGATGCATATCATCACTCTTAGAACAACCACTGAAACATTATACAATGAGATGCAGCTCAATGAACAATTGGAAAATATTAGAAATACCATTTACAATAGCATTACAAACCATAAAAATTGAAATAAATGTAATTAAAAATGCTTTACACAAAAATTTTAAAAATAGTGATGACAGAAATCAAGTAAGACCACATAAATGAAGAGATATACTATGTATACTACTGGAAGGTGTAATATTTTAAATACAGCAGTTCTCTTGGAATTGTCTATAGATTTAGGACAATTTTAATAAAAATATCAGTGCATTTTTTTTTTTTTTTTTGAGACGGAGTCTCGCTCTGTCGCCCAGGCTGGAGTGCAGTGGCCAGATCTCAGCTCACTGCAAGCTCCGCCTCCCAGGTTCACGCCATTCTCCCGCCTCAGCCTCCCGAGTAACTGGGACTACAGGCACCCGCCACCTCGCCCAGCTAGTGTTTTTGTATTTTTTTTAGTAGAGACGGGGTTTCACCGGGTTAGCCAGGATGGTCTCGATCTCCTGACCTCGTGATCCACCCGTCTCGGCCTCCCAAAGTGCTGGGATTACAGGCTTGAGCCACCGCGCCCGGCCCAGTGTATGTTTTTGTTGACATTAATAACAATTTAAAAAAATATAGAATTCAAATCACTTAGGCAGGCTATCCAAGACAATTTTGGAAAAGAACTATCTTGGGAGACTCAAACTGTTTTTGTGTCTTACTATAGAACTCCATTAATCAATGCAGCTTGATATTGGAAAGCAATATATTCCAGAAATATATCTAAATTTATATTTGTAGACCAAGAGCTTTGACTAAGTTACCAAACAATTCAATGGGAAAAATATTTTTAACAAATTGCATGAGAGTAACTGGACATGCATATGGATAAAATGAATTTTGATAGCTACCTCACATAATATGCAAACAATACTTCATGGCATCATGGACCTACATGTAAAATATAAAACTATATAGGAAGTAGCAGAAAAACAAATAGGAGATCATCTTTAAAAATTTTACGTGAAAGCCATCTTCTAAAATGGCTCCCAATAATTCCCATCTTCTGGTATTCATAACCTTAGGTTACCTGTTCTTGAGAGTGGATTGAATCAAGTGACTGACTTTGAATAAATAGAATACTACCATATCCAAGATTAGATTACAAGGGAGTATAACGTTCTGTTTCGCTTGTCTTGCTTGTGACATCTGCTGAAACAAGCAGCTATGTTTTGAGAGGCCATAGGCCCTCAGTCCACCAGACCATGAGGAGCTGAGTCCTGCTAATATCCACATGCCTGAGCTTGGATGTGAATCCTTCCTTAGCTGACCCTTGAAATGATGGCAGCACCATCAGACCCCTGGAAGGCAGCCTTGTTAAACAACAACAGCAACAACAAGAATTGAGCTGTGCTAAGGGTCTTTGACCCTAAGAAAATTTGTATAATAAATACTTCCTGTTAGTTACAATAAATTCATTTTAATACATGTAAACTGTGGCTTTTTAAAGATGATAAGCTTCGGTGCAGTCACATAGTAATAGATAACTGATACACTTGGAATGAACAATTTTAGGCAAAACACAGAACACATAAACTATAAAAGAAAACAAAAGTATAGACTTCATTGAAATTTAAAAATTCTGTTTCTCAAGAAACTACTGAGAAAATGAATAGACAAACCACAAACTGCCAGGAATTGAAATTACAATGAGACGCCACTGCCATTCACTGTTATTATTTTAAAACTTAAAGACAACATCAAATACAAAAGGTGGAATAACTTGACTCTCATGTATGCTTTTGGGAATAAAATCATATGTTACGAATACATTAGAAAATGATTTAGGCTGGGTGTGGTGGCTCACACCTGTTATCCCAGCATTTTGGGAGGCCAAGGCCAAGGCAGGCAGAACACTTGAGGTCTGGAGTTCGAGACCAGCCTGGCCAACATGGTAAAACCCTGTCTCTACTAAAAATACAAAAATTAGCTGGGTGTGATGGCATACCTGTAATTCCAGCTACTTGGGAGGCTGAGGCACAAGAATTGCTTGAACTCAGGAGGTGCAAGTTACAGTGAGCCGAGATCGTGCCACTGCACTTCAGCCTGGGTGATGGAGTAAGACTCTGTCTCAAAACAAAACAAAGAAACAGAAAAAAACAGACATGTAACCTATATGCACCAATTTTACTATAGTCAGCAGTGTTTTCCCCCAAATTTATGTTCATCTGGAACCTGAGACTGCTACTTAATTTAAAAATAGAATATTTGCAGATGTTTTTAGTTAAAGATCTTTAAATGAAAGGACTCTGGATTTAGAATTGGCTCTAAATTCATTGATTGGTGTCTTTATGAGGGAAAGGAAAGGTAAGATTTGGAAATAAAGACAGCGAAAAGAAGGCCACTTGAAGATGGAAGCCAGCATTGGAGTCATACAGCACTATCCAAGAAATGTCAAGGATTGATGGGAGCTCCCAGAAGCTACGAAAAGGCAAGGAAGCGTTCTTCCCCAGAAACTTCAGAGGTAAGTTGCTCTGCCAACAAGTGATCTCATATCCTTTCCCCACTTTTTGATGGGGTTGTTTTTTTTTTCTTGTATATTTGTTTGAGTTCTTTGTAGATTCTGGATATTAGCCCTTTGTCAGATGAGTAGATTGCAAAAATTTTCTCCCATTCTGTAGGTTGCCTGTTCACTCTGATGGTAGTTTCTTTTGCTGTGCAGAAGCTCTTTAGTTTAATTAGATCCCATTTGTCAATTTTTGCTTTTGCTGCCGTTGCTTTTGGTGTTTTAGACATGAAGTCCTTGCCCATGCCTATGTCCTGAATGGTACTACCTAGATTTTCTTCTAGGGTTTTTATGGTATTAGGTCTAACATTTAAGTCTCTAATCCATCTTGAATTAATCTTCGTATAAGGAGTAAGGAAAGGATCCAGTTTCAGCTTTCTACTTATGGCTAGCCAATTTTCCCAGCACCGTTTATTAAATAGGGAAACCTTTCCCCATTTCTTGTTTCTCTCATGTTTGTCAAAGATCAGATGGCTGTAGATGTGTGGTATTATTTCTGAGGACTCTGTTCTGTTCCATTGGTCTATAGCTCTGTTTTGGTACCAGTACCATGCTGTTTTGGTTACTGTAGCCTTGTAGTATAGTTTGAAGTCAGGTAGCGTGACGCCTCCAGCTTTGTCCTTTTGACTTAGGATTGTCTTGGCAATGCGGGCCCTTTTTTGGTTCCATATGAACTTTAAAGCAGTTTTTTCCAATTCTGTGAAGAAACTCATTGGTAGCTTGATGGGGATGGCATTGAATCTATAAATAACCTTGGGCAGTATGGCCATTTTCACGATATTGATTCTTCCTATCCATGAGCATGGTAAGTTCTTCCATTTGTTTGTGTCCTCTTTTATTTCACTGAGCAGTGGTTTGTAGTTCTCCTTGAAGAGGTCCTTTACATCCCTTGTAAGCTGGATTCCTAGGTATTTTATTCTCTTTGAAGCAATTGTGAATGGAAGTTCATTCCTGACTTGGCTCTCTGCTTGTCTGTTACTGGTGTATAAGAATGTTTGTGATTTTTGCACATTAATTTTGTATCCTGAGACTTTGCTGAAGTTGCTTATCAGCTGAAGCAGATTTTGGGCTGAGACGATGGGGTTTTCTAAATATACAATCATGTCATCTGCAAACAGGGACAATTTGACTTCTTCTTTTCCTAACTGACATTTCTCAAAAGAAGACATTCATACAGCCAACAGACACATGAAAAAATGCTCATCATCACTCACCATCAGAGAAATGCAAATCAAAACCACAATGAGATACCATCTCACACCAGTTAGAATGGCAATCATTAAAAAATCAGGAAACAACAGGTGCTGGAGAGGATGTGGAGAAATAGGAACACTTTTACACTGTTGGTGGGATTGTAAACTAGTTCAACCATTATGGAAAACAGTATGGCAATTCCTCAAGGATCTAGAACTAGATGTACCATATGACCCAGCCATCCCACTACTGGGTATATACCCAAAGGATTATAAATTATTCTACTACAAAGACATATGCACACGTATGTTTATTGCGGCACTATTCACAATAGCAAAGACTTGGAATCAACCCAAATGTCCATCTGTGACAGACTGGATTAAGAAAATGTGGCACATATACACCATGGAATACTATGCAGCCATAAAAAAGGATGAGTTTGCGTCCTTTGTAGGGACATGGATGCAGCTGGAAACCATCATTCTTAGCAAACTATCACAAGAAGAGAAAACCAAACACCGCATGTTCTCACTCATAGGCGGGAAATGAACAATGAGATCACTTGGACTCGGAAAGGGGAACATCACACACTGGGGCCTATAATGGGGAGGGGGGAGGAGGGAGGGATTGCATTGGGGAGTTATACATGATATAAATGATGAATTGATGGGTGCTGACGAGTTGATGGGTGCAGCACACCAACATGGCACAAATATACATATGTAACAAACCTGCACGTTATGCACATGTACCCTAGAACTTACAGTATAAAAAAAAAAAAAAAAGTGATCTCAGTCTTCTGGCCACTGAAAAAGAATAAATTTCCATTGTTTTAAGCTATGAAGTGTGTGGTAATTTGTTATAGCAACCCTAGAAAACTAATACATACTCCTGGGCATTTACCCAAGAGAAAGGAAAATATATATCCACAAACAGACTTGAACACAAATGTTCATAATGGTTTTATTCAAAACTGTGAGGCATCTATATGCTCCTTGACAACAGAATGGATACATAAATTGTGGTATATTTATATGATGGAATACAAATCAGTATATTTAAAAACTTACGAACAAACAAACAGAAAATCTTCATTACAAATACATGCAACAACACAAGGAAACCTCTAAACATATGTTGAGTGAAAATAAAACCAGTCACATAAGAATATCTTTTGTATGCTTTTATTTATATGAAGCACTAGAATAGGCAATCAGAGCTTTGATTGCCTCAGCAATAGTGGGAGGCATAATTAATGGGAAATGACATAAAGGAAATTTATGGAGAGATGGGAATGTTCTACACTTTGATAAGAGTGTGGATTATGCTAGTGAAACATTTATGATTTGTGCTTTTCTCTATGGAAAAATTATATCTAAATTACATTGAAAATACTTCAGTTAAAAAGCAAAAAATATTTTGTAGCAGAAAAATAGATAATACAAGACAGTGTATGCTGGAACATAAGACTGGGAGCCAGAATGCAAACATTATTTTAGGCAATATATGATGTGCTTTTTTTTTTTTTTCTTTCCAACTGAATTAGTCTCCTTTTATTCTCTTGGTAATCTGTTCCAGTTAACTAATTCCATTGTCGTTGATGATATGTGTAAAGCTCCACTTCAGATGTTGGCACTGCTATGAACATGGTCTTTCCCTTTATTGCAACTCACAATCAAAACCTTTGATTCTTTTGTATATTCCAGTCCCAGAAGTAGTTTCCACTGTAGAAGTTAATTGATGAGTCTTATTCTTTCTAGTAGTAGCTTACAACCAGGCTCTAGCTTCTCCAGGAACACTACAGGATGAATTTAGTTTAAATATATATTAAACTAAAAGGCATTCTCTCAACCGGGTTAAAATGCATTTTACTTTTAGACAACCTACATGACTTGTTTTTCTTCTTTTTTGAGACGGAGTCTCACTCTGTTGCCAGGCTGGAGTTCTATCTCGGCTCACTGAAACCTTCGCCTCCTGAGTTCAAGCAATTCTCCTGCCTCATCCTCCTGAGTAGCTGGGACTACAGATTCATGCTAATTTTTGTATTTTTAGTAGAGATGCGGTTTCACCATGTTAGCCAGGATGGTCTCCATCTCTTGACCTTGTGATCCACCTGCCTCGATCTCCCAAAGCGCTGGGATTACAGGTGTGAGTCACTGCCCCCAGCCAACATGTTTTTCTTAAAAACAATGCCTCCACTCTGAACGAATTATGGTCAAAATAAATGAAGAGCTCAAGATGACATCAGTCCCATTTGTCTTAAGTCCTGGTGTTGTGTGGATGACAATTAGAAGCCAGTGATGATGACAGGTGATAGATCCAAACTAATTGCCACATTTGTTAACATTTTTCCACTTCCAAATCATCCCTAAAGAAAATCGTATGTGGGGTCACACCATCCTCATGGTAGTCCAGTAGAGCAATCATGCCATCTGAATTCATGTTTTCACCAATACAGAACTGGTAGTTTTTGAAATTAACAGGGATGTGCTTGATTTGTTCTGCAGCCCCTGTCATAAAAAGTTTTACTCTTTCTGGTCTCTATTCTTCAAGTTTGCCTTTGATTGATTTCATGTAATCTTTGATGTACTTCTTGTAGGCTTCTTTTATGAAACTTGTTTTCTGCAGGTGATGGTTCATGACAATATCGACAGCAGTGATTACTATGCTTTTGGTACCTTCGCCCTTGGGGCCTTCAGCAGAGACATTCCCACGAATGAGCGAGTCATCAATGTTACCTTCTATCCTACTGACCATTTTCCCCACCACCTCCCAGCACTGCCCGTCCGCAATCTCACGGATCTTATAGATGTAGGAGAACATCTCATGGTGGCTGATGAGGTCCCGGTAGATAATCATGATGATGGCTGAAGGGAGACTACGGCAGCACTAGCTTAGCAGGAGCCGGAAGCTCCAAGGGAGCATGGCGAGCGGGTGGAAAAGGATGATGTGCTTTTAGAGCAGCGGGTTTGCATCCAGAACTTGACTTGAATCCCACTCTAATGTTTCATATCTGTGTGAACTTATGCATGGTACATAAACGCTGAACCTCATTTTTTCTTATTTGTAAATGGAGGTATTTATACCTACATTGCACATACACAGTAGGACGTACTGAAATAAAATAGCGCATATAAAGTGCTCAGTGATTTGTAGAAATGATACAGTAAATCTTCACTTCAATGGTTCTCAGATTTCCCATGACTAATGGAGTACTGCTAGTGATGATCAAAGTTGATTTTCAACAATACCTGCATAATGAAGATGTTGAGTGAACAGGGCTTGGATAGAAAATAAGAAAACAAATGGACAATGCAGGTATGGAAAGGAAAGCAGAAATAATATTTTTTAACACAAATAGTACCCAACTCAATTTTCTTTGGAAGTGTATCTGGAATATACAGACAAAGGATTATAAGTAATTATTCTCTCAAGCAATATTTATTGAACACATCCTATGTTTCATAAACTATTCTAGGTACTGGGGACTACAACAGTAAGTCCGTTGGAAAAAGTTCCAGCCAACATAGAGCTTATATGCTAGTGGTGGTAGAGAGAGGCTATATATAGATATATCCAAAAACGGTATTTAAAAAGCAGGTAATAGAAAGTCCTGAGTTACTAATAAAAGAGGTACTGAGTTAGAGTGAGACAGAAGATGTAAAATAAGTTGAGTTTTTTGGTGAAGTCTTCTATAAGGAGATGACATTTAGGCACAGACCTTTACAAAATAGTCAACTATGTGATGATTTTTGTATTAGAGTAATCCTAGGGGCTGTAACTAACAAGTGCTAAAATATTAGTGGCTTAGTGTATTAGTCAGGGCTCTCTAGAGGGACAGAACTAATAGGACAGATATATATATATATATATATATATATATGTATATCATATTTTATTAAGGAGTATTAAACTCACACAATCATGAGGTCCCACAATAGGCCGTCTGCAAGCTGAGGAGCAAGGAAGCCTGTTCGAGTCTCAAAGCTGAAAACTTGAATTCTGATGTTCGAGGGCAGGAAGCATCCAGCACCAGAGAAAGATGTGGTCTGGGAGGCCTAGCCAGTCTAGCCTTTTCACGTTTTTCTTCCTGCTTCATATTCTCTGGCAGCTGATTTAGATGGTATCCTCCCAGATTAAGGGTGGTTCTGCCTTTCCCACTGACTCAAATGTTAATCTCCTTTGCCACAACCTTCACAGACACACCCAGGATCAATACTTTGCATCCTTTAATCCAATCAAATTGACACTCAGTACTAACCATCACACTTACTAAAATAGAAACGCATTTTTTTTTTGTTTTTGTTTTTCTGTTTTTTAGGTGGAGTCTCACTCTGTTGCCAGGCTGGAGAGCAGTGGCGTGATCTCGGCTCACTGCAACCTCCACCTCTCGGGTTCAAGAGATCCTCAGCCTCCTGAGTAGCTGGGACTACAGGCATGCGCCACCACGCCCAGCTAATTTTTGTATTTTTAGTAGAGGGGGTTTCACCATGTTGGCCAGATGGTCTTGATCTCTTGACCTCGTGATCCGCCCACCCTGGCCTCCCAAAGTGCATGAGCCATCATGCCCAGCCAGAAATGCATTTCTGTCTTGTGTAATAGTTCAATACAGTTTTTATTGCTTACCTTTCTTCCATGTGTTAAGGAATACAGGCTCCTTCTATTTTTTAATAACCCTCCCTTCAGGCCTCAGAATTTTCAATTCCAAAAAGTTAAAGCTATCAAAAAGCACATTTGCTTCTTAAATTCCTAGGCCAAAACTACACATATCACTCTGCTCACATTTTATTGGCAATAACTCATCATTTGGCTAACCTGGATGCATTGGGAACTGGATAGCATAGTCTCTGATTGGATAGCCACATCTTACTTGAATTCCATGCAATGAAAAGAAAGCATGGAATTTGGATAGACGGTAAGCTGTCTTCTGAGAGTCTATTCTTTTAGCCAACAAATACCTGCAACAAATACTCTCCCTTGTTATATTCATGCTAAACTCAAAGATATTCTGATGAGGCTGGGTGTAGTGGTTCACGCCTGTAATCCCCAAGCTTTGGGAGGCTGACACAGGAGGATCACTGGAGGCCAGGATTTTGAGACCAGCCTGGACTCTGTGTCTACAAAAAAAAAAAGAAAAGAAAAAAGAAAACTACTTATTTGTAATAGAACCCACCTGTAGTCCCAGCTACTCAGGAGGCTGAGGTGGGAAAATTGCTCGAGCCCAGGAGTTTGAGGTTGCAGTGAGCCATTGTTGTGCCACTCACTCCAGCCTGAACAATAGAGCAACACTCTGTCTCAAAACAAGCAAAGATACCCTGATTACATGCATTCCTTTCTGTCTAATCAAGATATGACTCGTGAAGCTCGGCGCAGTGGCTCATGCCTGTAATCCCAGCACTTTGGGAGGCCGAGTCAGGCAGATTATCTGAAGTCAGGAGTTCGAGACCAGCCTGGCCAACATGGCAAAACCCCATCTCTAGTAAAAATACAAAAATTAGCTAGACATGGTGGTGCATGCCTGTAGCCCCAGCTACTTGGGAAGCTGAGGCAGGAGAATTGCTTGAACCTGGGAGCTGGAGGTTGCAGTGAGCTGAGATCATGCCACTGCACTCTAGCCTGGGCAACAGAGCAAGACTCCATCTCAAAAAAGAAAAAGAAAAAAATATATGACTCTTAATGACTAGGAATCCATGAAGTAAATGGCAGGTAATCTGTCCCTCCTCATCACCACCACACACACACATATAGAATGGACATATAATTGTGAAACAAGGACAGAAAGACCATGATAAAAATCACCTTTCAAGAAAGAGGAATAGAAAACACACAGTAGCCAGCCATAGCAATAATAAAATCCTGCCAGTCAGATATTCTGAAAAGATTTTTGATCAGTCAAGGAGTGGAATTACTTGACTCGATTCTGGTTGTGTTCTCTTGGGAGTATCTTTTTTTGTCTGTTGTTCCTATTGCTCCAGCTCCACCAAGGAGGGTAGAGGTGAGTCTTTTGAACGTTGTGCTCCATGTCCATAACTGAGTGAATATTTGGAGAGGTATATTTTCCTAGGAGGGTGTGCAGCTTTCCCTTTTAAATGTATTTTATTTGCATCTTTTATTTTAAGTTCAAGGTACATGTGCAGGATGTGCAGGTTTTTTACATAGGTAAACGTGTGCCATGGTGGTTTGCTGCACAGATCATTTTATCACACAGTTATTAAGCACAGCATCCAGTAGCCATTCTTCCTAATCCTCTTCCACCTCCCATCTCCTGCCTTCTGACAGTCCTCAGTGTATGTTGTTTCCCCACCATGTGCCCGTGCATTCTCATCATTTAGCTCCTACTTATAAGTGAGAACATGAAATATTTGCTTTTCTGTTCCTGGGTTAGTTTGCTAAGGATAATGGCCTCCAGTTCCATCCATGTCCCTACAAAGGACATGATATTCCATGGTGTATATGTCCCATGTTTTCTTTATCCAGTCTATCATTGATGGGCATTTAGGTTGATTCCATGTCTTTACTGTTGTGAATAATGCAGCAATGAACATATCTGTGCATATGTCCTTAAAATAGATTGATTTATATTCCTTTGGGTATATCCCCAGTAATGAGATTGCTGGGTCGAATGGTATTTCTGTCTTTAGGTCTTTGAGGAATTGACACACTGTATTCCATAATGATTGAACTAATTTATACTCTCACCAACAGTGTAAAAGCATTCCTTTTTTTCTCCACAATCTTGCCAGCATCTGCTATTTTTTGACTTTTTAATAATAGCCATTCTGACTGGTGTGAGATGATATCTCATTGTAGTTTTGATTTGCATTTCTGTGATGATCAGTGATGCTGAGCTTTTTTTTTAATGTGTGTTTGTTGGCTTCATGTACGTCTTCTTTTGGGAAGTGTCTGTTCATTTCATAGCCAGATCTTGTTCATAAAATGTTGAGGACTCAAAAGATTAAAGTTGTAGCCTTTCAAAGCCAGGATTGCAGTTTTTATAAAGATATAATTTCCTGAAAAACAGAGTAGGGTACTCATCCATTTGCTTCTAAAGAGGCAGGATGGTGTATTGGTTAAGAGCATAAACCCTGATGTGGTTCAGCTGTGTCTCCACTCAAACTGCACCTTGAATTGTAATAATCTCCACCTGTCAAGGGCAGGGCCAGGTGGAGATAATTGAATCATAGGGTCAGTTTCTCCCATACTGTTCTCGTGGTAATGAATAACTCTCAGGAGACCTGATGGATTTATAAATGGGAGTTCTATTGCACAAGTTCTCTTGCCTGTGCCATGTAAGACGTGACTTTGCTCATTGTTCACCTTCTGCCATGATTGTGAAGCCTCTCCAGCCATGTGGAACTGTGAGTCAATGAAACCTCTTTCGTTTATAAATTACTCAGTCTTGGGTATGTCTTTATTAGCAGTGTGAGAATGGACTAATACAGGCCCTTTAGCTATATCCACTTAATAAAATCCTCACTCTTCAACTTCATGGCTGTGTTTTAGTTTGAGTTCCCAGTTAAGTAGACACTGAAATAAGGACTTGAGTGTAAGTAATTTATTTGGAAAGTATCACCAGAAAGACAAGTAGAGAAATAGGGAAGAGAGACAGTGAAGTGAAGACAGTCAATAATTGCAAGGTTCTTAAATGAGTTACCAATGTTAGGAAGCAAAGTCTTGATCCTACTGGGAAACTCTAGCAACAAGTATAGAATGCCCACCTCAAAGTTATGCCACCTAAAGAGCAAGGAGTCTGGGCAATGACGCAATGCAGCATTGTTGAGTATGGTTAAATAGTAGAAAGCTTTATTCTCAGATGTCCTAGTCTGCTCTGTGCTTGGGTGAAGTTCCTATAACCAGGGAAAACTCTAAGAAAAAGAGATTCCAGTGCTGATAGCTGGAATGTGGGACATCAGAGGGAATATTGGTGTATATCAATAATGTCTGCTACACTGTGTCACATTGGGGAAGTTACTTAATTTTGAGATGTCTCAGTTTCCTCATCTATACAATGGGGATAATAATACCTAACTTCGTTATGAAGATTAATTTAATATTTGTAATGCACATTTGACAGTTTCTGGCATTGTCAAAGAAATGGTTGTGTAAGAGTTTTTGAAAAAGTGAATGTTTAAAATCATTATATTGTTCAGAAGCACTAAGGTGGGAAAGAGCTTGGTGTAGCTGCAGAGCAGGAAAAAACTAGTGTCAGGTGGAACTGCTAACAAGAGAGAGCATGGTCGTCAGGTGAGATCTCTCAGACCAGGGGACTAATTTCAGCCCAAGCTTCAGTAAACGTGTGTGATTTTCTGTGCTTAAAGGATCATATTCCCATGGCAGAGTCACATTAGAATCAGGGAGCATTTTCAGAAGCATTGTATAGAGTAAAAAATATTTTCTAATAAACAGTAATGGGAGTTCCATGGGGGGTTGAAGTGGGCACTGACAGAAGTTGGACTCAAGTGCAGTTAGTCCTGTCTCTAATGCAAGATAGATCTTTGGAAACCAACAGAATTCTTCAAAGTAGATGACTTACTTTTTAGAGATGGTTCCTAATTATGAGCATGCATGAAGTTAAGATAATAGCCTAAAGCATTGCTTTTTATCTTAATTTTACTATCAGTTCCTCATAAGAAAGCAAATGTATTTCTGGAGGAACAGAGATTGTTTTGGCCATTGCAAAAATTGTCTGTTTGGCTCAGGACAATAGAAAGTAGAGAGATCCAAAAGCATACTGACTCTGACTTTGTTTGAAAAATATTCAGAGGAATTCATAAAGAGACATCATTAAAAGTAACACTCAATACTTATTAGGGAGGCGTTGCAGTCAATGTCTTCAGAATTATATTGATAATACATCATATAAAAACCTACACTCCTCTGTAATTCTATTCTATACCTTTGCTTTTATTATCTAACACATTCTGTTCTATCCTTACTCTCAGATGATAATGATTCTGCTCACTAATTCTTAGGAAAAAATAGAAATTAGAAGACATTTTCACAAACTCACACACTTCTGTACACATTAGTATATGTGAAGATGTGTTTAACCTTACCTCCTGTTACTTTGTATGAAGAGTCTGTGTTTATTCTAAACCTGCTCCACTCAAAGTCTTCCCTGTTTAAGAGGTAAATACATCCTTCTTGTTGCACAGAGCATAAAACACAGTGTCATTTTGAATCTTTTTCCATACCTCTCATCCAGTTCATTAGCAACCTCTAAAATCGGTTGACTCTACCTTCAAAATATCTAGAATGCTGCCATGATGATTCAAGCTATTATTGATAGCCAAGATTATTACAAGGACTTCCACGATGATCTTTTAGCTTTTCTTCTGCTCCACCTACAACAGTGGTTCTAAACTTGGGGTCATTAATCCTTCCCCAGGGGCACTTGATAAATTTTTTAAGACACTTTTGGTTGTTACAACTGGCAGGCAGGAGGCTGTAGGCATCTAGCGGGTAGCTCCTTCAACAAAGAATTTTCTGACCCCAGATGTCAATGTCATCCAGATTGAGAAACACTGGCCTACCATCTATTCCCAATGCAGCAGGCTGAGTGAACATGTAAAAGCGTGATTCTGATTGGATCATATGTCTGCTCAGTTCTTGTAGTAGCTCTCCAATACTCTCAGAGTAAAAGCCCAATCTTTTTCATCACCCATAAGGCCCTCAAAAATGCAATGCCCCTGCTATGGCCCTGGCCATATCACTGTTCTATCTTATAGACACTGACCCTTGGGCATCTCTGGTCATTCCAACTTCAGGGCCTTTCTATTGACTATTCCTTCTAGTGAATCACACTCTTCCAGGATATCTGCAATGTCCACTCCTGGTGCTCCTTCACAACTTGTGCAGATGTTACCATCTCCATCAAGCCTATCTTCAATATCCCATTAATACTGAATTATGCCCCTGCACTCCCAAATGTAATTATAGACTTTTGAATAATTATTATTATAGAGTGAATTGTGCTCCCCAAAATTCACATGTTAAAGTCCTAATCCATAGTACCTCAGAATGTGATTGTATTTGGAGATAGAGTCTTTAAAGAAGTAATTAGGTTAAAATTAGGTCATTAGAGTAGGCCTTATTAGAGTAGGCCTTAATCCAATATGACCAGTGTCCTTATGTGACGACGAGATTAGGGCCCAGCAAGGTGCAGAAGGAAGATGCCAGAGGACACCAGGAGAAGGTGAATGGCATACAAGCCAAGGAGGGAGGCCTCAGGAGAAACTCGAGAACCCTGCCGACACTTTGATTTCAGACTTACTAGCTTTTAACATTGTAAGAACATAAATTTCTGTTGTTTAAACCACTCAGTCTGTGGTACTTTGTAGCAGCAACCCTGGGAAACTATTAGGTTGGTACAAAAGTAATTGCGATTTTTGCCAGTACTTTTAATAGCAAATACTTTTGCACCAACCTAATAATATAATAACTATTACCTTCTAACATACAATACAATTTAATTTTCAGTTATATTTCTGGCTCATTTTTATTCCTCTACCATGATTATAATCTCCATGAAGACAATGATTTTGTCCTTTTTGTTTGTTTATTTCCTATGTGTAAACTTACTCTTTCCAAAGACCTATACTTTGCAAATGAGGAAAATTTGACACAAGAAATGTATATGGCTTACCCAAGGTTGTAAAGGCAGTGAATGAATGGCAGAGGCAGCACAAACTCCAGGATTCCTGATGCAGACTTTTGTTGGCTCTCTTTCAAACCACATAGTTGCCTTGGCCTACAGGACAGAGAAATACTAGAGTAGAGCTATTACAACAGAAAATCTCACATTCATCATCCACTGTCATACACCACCAGGCATACACACACGAGCAATGAGAATGAGCAGCCAAAACCACTCCGCATTTAAGAAATACACTCATATTGTTTATGAAAAATAAAATATATACACCTGTTTAGATTACCATAATTTTCAGCGACTGATGCGTGATAGAAAAGAAAGGGAGAAATAAAATTATTCAAGAAAAGCTACAGTGTAGAAAAACAGAAGCAACAAGCAGAGGCATTAAATATAGGGGTTTCATGGTTGTTTCTGTATTTACTAGCACAGAAGACAAACCTTTAGCTATGAACAAAAATATACATTCCTTGTACCTACCCAGGAAAAAAATTCCATTTTAACACATTAGCCCCTTTCTCTGCCATCCTGCCTATGAGCTTGGCAAATCAACCAGTTTATATACAATTAACAGAAAGGCTCCCAACACAAGGAAACCTTTGTTCTTGTGAAAGAAGACCCCTGTATTCTCATCTCTCACAGTGGTTTTCTTTTAACCAGAATCAACTGCCGAAAAATTACTTAATTAATGTAATTAAATAAATAAGTAAATAGGAAGAGATGGGGAGGAAAACACACCCTGTGATTGAAATCTATTTTCATCTCGTAAAAAATATCTCAATTTTCACTTATATTCCATGCCTATAGCTGAGGGCCATTAAAACTAATAAAACTAAATCATTTGTGACAGATCTTAGAAAACAGTTTCTGCAATCCACTGCACTCTCAAATGCTCATTAGAAATAGTGGTTTTCTTCTCAGAAGAATGCTTGCTGAATGCTTAAAACGTGTTCCCTCCAACTTTTGACAAGTCAAACTGGCAATGGAGTGTTTGAAGCAAAGCCTTGACATAAAAAAGATGTTGCGCAGCTATATCAAATATGATCGGGAACAACCCATCAAAGCAAAAAGCGTTAGCATGCAAGGCAGTTGGAGGAGAGAGAATCAACACATTTGTTTCTGCTTTCAACATTTTCTGGCATCAGAATAAACAAGGAATTTGCATTTAATGTAGGCAGAATATTCCACATGCGTTTGAATTAAAAAGTTCTGCCTCCTTCTTTGAAAATCAAACTACCCTTGGCCACATATCATGTAAGCACTTGAATATATTTTTATGTAACTGTAAAATGGAAACAATAACAACAGCAATAATAATGTTAATAACAATGTTTACCTATGCCATACAGTTTTCATGGATGTCAAAAAGTAAATGCATGGTTAAAAACCATTCAGAAACACTAATTATTAAACAAACGCTAATGTTTATTATTTGTTTTTGTTTTTATGAGACACAGTTTCACTCTTGTCACCCAGGCTGGAGTGCAGTGGCACAATCTCGGCTCACTGCAACCTCCATCTCCTGGGTTCAAGCGATTCTCCTGGCTCAGCTTCCTGAGTAGCTGGGACTATAGATGCATGCCACCATGCCTGGCTAATTTTTGTATTTTTAGTAAAGACACAGTTTCACCATGTTGGCCAGGCTGGTCTCAAACTCCTGACCTCAGGTGACCTTTCTGCCTTGGCCTTCCAAAGTGCTGGAATTACAGGCATGAGCCACCGTGCCCAGCCATATTTGTATTAATGATAGCTACCACTATTGAGCACTTACTATGTGCAGTAAATTTTATGTTTATGATTTACTTTTTCACATTGAGTTCTTAAATAGCTAAAATTATCTCTATGCTACAGAATTAGGTACTAAGAATCAAAATAACTATGGTATTAATATTAATTAATATTTTAATATTAGTAAATGTGAATATTAATAGTTAGTAAATTTCCCCCAAAGAGGATATAACTTTTCTCGTATAGTTTGGGGGTGATGTTCATTTCTTATAGCTGATTTTCATTCTCCCTTTGGTATCCTATAACTTAAACAAGGAGCTCTGTCTTCTGTTTCATGGAAGGGTAATGGAAAAAGAAAAGAAAACAAAAATATTGTGCATACACACATATACATACATATTCATATCAAAATAAAAGAATATTTATAACTATTATAGTCCTCATCTTTGTGACTGTTTATGTGGTCAGTTATGGTATTTATAACTACCATCTTTCACTACCCATTCCAAATTCCAAATTGAGAAATCACCTCAATTTGTTGTGATTTCCTGTGTAGTTGGGTGATCCAGACCTTGATTCCTGAAAGATCTGGACCACAGCAGTTCTACCTAAACTGGGTTCTTGCAACTGTTTTTGACTTTAGTCACGGACATGGGAATACGAAGAATTTCTGAGGAGTTCTCCTGCATTCCAAGCATATTCCTTCTTACACTCATTGTGTAACAACTCAATTTCTCCTAGATGGTCAGAGTCAATCACTCCAGCCAATACAGTGACTCTATTCTTTGCTTATTGATTAACTGGCACAATAAACCCAGAGCAGCCAGGTGACAGTTTTAACTTCCAGGTGAATGACATCATTGTTGGCAAAATCAGTGATTATTTGTGCATTTTACCTGCTCATGTGTCATACTTTGTTTCTCATTCTTGGAGGCTCCTGAGACTTGTATATTTACACATTTAGAAGCCAGGAGAGGTGGTGAGGGTAGTTCCTGAGTAGAATCAGCAGTCTTTTGCAGACCATTACAATTTCTCCAGAAAGCGAGTTGCTTCTACTGTAAAGAAGCCTCCACAGAATTTAGGGGTTCAAAATCCCCAGCTTTATTGAAATATGCCCGTATGCCCCACTGCAAATTTCAAAGTCTTATTCCTTCCCAGTTAATGCCCAAATTTTAATAATAGAGACCTCCTGGGAGTTGGGGATTCAATTTACATTGTAATTCAGCCCCCTGCAATATTAGACTTTGGGCTTAGCTTTTGGAAGTCCCAACCCCATGGTCACAGAAGATAAGGTTTTTGTATTTTTTTTTTTTTTTTTTTTTAAGGTAGGCATAGACAACTTCAGGTCTGTTACGGGGACCTTAGCTGGGATATTTTCACTTTGTGTTTATCTTCCCCCCGACACACACATTTCCTATATAGTTAGAATAAACCAACCAACCCCATCATATGCCTAATTTGACTAAAATATTCTCTGACATCATATACTTAGTCACTCAGAGCCTTGTTTTCCACAGGCATTTGATTACACATATTTGCAGGTGATAATTTGCATAACACTTCCACAACTGAATGACATGAATTACTAATATCTCTTTAACCACTGGAAAGGGCAGTGATTAGAACCTTTCAATCTAATCAGATCAGAACAAGACAGATAACCCCAAACCAGTCCAGAAAACCCATCCTTAGAGACATTACTTCTCTAGAATCTCTCTTGGTGACAAATTATATATTAGGTAGGGTTCAATCACAGAAGCAGAACTACAGGGATGTATTTGTTATAGGGATTTGACTCTGCCCCATTATAGGACTGGTTAAACAGTTTCTATAAGGTCATTGTCTCATGATAAAATAAATGCAAATTGAGAAGAGCAAGGACAAGCTGAAATCTTTGAGCATGAGATGAAATCCATGAGAATGATCTGAAATCCAGGTTGGTTCTCATCATCTCCAACCAGTGGGGTCCTACAGGAGAAGCTGGTGACTTTTATCTCAGAGCTAAAGACATACCAGACCAAAAAGTGGGAGAAGTTGAAGGAAGACCCAGGAAAAGGTAGAACAGTTGGAGGTTTGGTTGCTACCTTACACCAAGAAGGTAAACTGACAGATGACTGAGAACATGTGTAAGCTACTAAAGTATTTGCCCAGACTGTCAGAGCATAAAACCCCAAATGGTCATTGCTTCTCTTCTGCTCTCCAAATCTCAAATGATTATGTCTTTTGTGGAAAAATCCTAACCTAAAATATAGAGAGAAGGGGATTCTGGGAAAGTAGTTAGCCTGGATAACTTGACAAATTACAAAGCAACCAGAAGTCCCACTTTTGAGGTGACCTTTTTATTTATATTGAGGAAAACATCTAATTTTTTCAAATGTTTGCAACTTTATTTTGCTGTTCATAATCCATGGCCAGGAATAACTGTGGTATCTACAGTTTGGTGGGCATTGACGTAAAGGCTCCTGAACAGATTCGGTGGAGAGATGCCAATATGAGTCTGAATTACAAGGTTCAAATAAGATAGCATATGCTAGCCTGTATCTCCAGTTATTTGGCATGAAATATGTACTCATCAAATGTTAGTTACCTTCTACATTGATGAAACGTCTGCCCCAGGTCTTTCACTTATAACTTTACAAGTTGTGTTAATCCACGTATTTGTTTCTTTCTTTCTTTTTTTTTTTTTTTTTCTGAGATGGAGTCTTGCTGTCACCCAGGCTAGAGTGCATGGTGCGATCTTGGCTCACTGCAACCTCCACTACCCAGGTTCAAGCGATTCTCTTCCCACAGCCTCCCAAGTAGCTGGGATTACAGGTGCCTGCCACACACCCAACTAATTTTTTTTAGTAGAGACAGGGTTTCTCCTCATTAGCCATGGTTGGCCAGGCTGGTCTTGAACTCCTGACCTCAGATGATCCACCTGTCTCAGCCTCTCAAAGTGCTGGGATTACAGTGGTGAGCCAGCATGCCTGGCTCATGTATTTCTTATTTATTGCTTGGCTTTCTTAGCCATCATATGGGTCTCTGTTGACCTTCTGGGATTTGTGTGGTTATGAAAAGCAAAGCAAAACCAACCATTTGAAAGGACAGTATACAATAAATAACATTTTATGAATAGAAAAACTGTTATAATGATCAAATTGTACTTATTTCAAAGTTAATTTGATAATTAATTAAAAACCATCTGCATCTTTTCAATGGATAGACATTTCCTTTTGTAATCTGTTGGGATGACACTGAAAGGATGCAGAAAGGTAGTTGTTATTCTTACCTCTCTCAAAGAAATAGGGATACATGAAAGACACATAATAAGCTTTACTATGTGAGGTAGCATATGAAAATGGATGACTAAATCTTTAATCTTTGAAAGAGAAATAGAGGCCATGAGAACTAACAATTGCATTATGTTTCTATGGAACTCTGTTTTTTTTTTTTTTTTTTCTTGTTGTTTTTCTTTTTTTTTCCTCAAAGCTATCAATGCCTGTGAAGTTTCCATCTGCTAGATACACTGAAAGCACTGTTTCCCCTTCAAGCACCAAGAGAATAGGGTTTAAAGCTAAACAGCCTTGGCCGGAAGTACCTCTCCCACTACTCCAGTACCAGTGTGGTCTGGATGGGCTCTAGACATAGACTGATTATCCATCCTGTCCACTCTATGACAATTGGTCTTTACAGACAGGCAGATGTCTAGCTGGATATCTGATAGGATAAATACCTCATGTAGATGAGGCTGAATATCAGACAGTGTAAGAAAGGAACCCCAATTTATACTTAAAAAAAAAAAACTAGAACAGATTTTTGAATAACTTCTTATTCAGTACCTAGTTGGCACTAGAAGTGATCAAAATAGAGACCAGCCAGGCTGGTCCCAAACTCCTGACCTCAAGTAATCTGCCCACCTCAGCCCCCCAAAGAGCTGGATTACAGGTGTGAGACACTGCTCCTGGCCAACATTATATATTTGAAAGGTTGTATTTGTAGACGTCTTCTTATTTTACAGGACACTTTTGGAATCTTTAGCTCTGTGATTTCCAAGAGAAGTTGGAGGAAGAGTAAATACAAACACACACACGCGTGCGCACACACACACACAAACACACACACACATCATCTTTTACCTCACAATATTTAAAGTATTTCAAATCTTAAAATTACATTGACAGAATGTTTGAGAATCTTACGTTCAACCAATAAGAACTGGTTTAACAAAGGGTAAGAAACACTTTATTGATTCGTTTAAAATAGCCCTGAAAATTAGGCTTTCAGAAATTATTTTCCCCATTTCACTAAAGTAGCAATTAATGTTTGAAAGATCAAGCAGCTTGTAAGCATTTGCCTAGAGACAGAGCTCCTGTTTCCAGGATGAAGCTCCAACACCTGATGTATGGGCATCATGGACCAAGTTGCAGAATCTACATAAGAAGTCAGGGTAAGATTGCAACAGGGTCTTGGGACCTCAACAAATTTCAATATGTAGACAGCAATGGAAGACAAGGACATTTGTGGTTGTTAGAAAAGGTGGTTATGTGAGATTTATTCAGCTTGTTAATTCTTATGCAAAAAGAGGGAGGATGAATTGACATATTTAATTAGTGGTTTTATTGTTCTATTTTATTTTCATACATTTTTGGTTGGATGACAATTTGCAGAGACCTCTAAAAATGTATGCAAAGCCAGATGCTAGGACAGCTGGGAAGTTCCAAATGGGAAAGGAATTCAATCATCTTCTCAATCTCTCATAGAAATTCATGGTTTAGCAAAGTGCCATAACAAATATAAAGAGTTAGGAAAGCTTCTAGTGCCTTGATCATCACAGAGCCACAAGCCATAAGCACTCTGGCTCTATAGAGAATAAATCATTCAAGGAAAACTTGATTACTTTTTTGATAGAATTAGGAGATTAGTTGTCAGAAGAAACGGTGTTGATGCAATGTATCTTGAATTTTAAGAAATCATGTCCATTGGGGAATCTTACATGAAAAATTAATTTCAGTTGGGTTGAAGATAAGCCTTGTCAAGAAGGTAAACATCACACTGATGTGCCACAAATTATATGTGTTATAAGAGAGACAGGAAGAGAAATATAAAATTAATATTAATATTAATCAAAAGCAAGAATGCATTAAGGAATTAGGGGATTTTTCAGTCAGTGTGTTCTGCTGCTGATGCCTTCTTACAACTGTCATCAAAATTGCGATTTCTGGCTGGGTGCAGTAGCTCACACCTATAATTCTATCACTTTGGGAGACCAAGGTGAAAGGATCACTTGAGGCCAGGAGTTCAAGACCAGTTTGGGCAACACAGTGAGACACTGTCTCTACAAAAAATAAAAATAAAAACTAACTGGGCATGGAGGCATGTGGCTGTAGTCCTAGCTGCTCAGGGATGTGAGATGGGAGGATGGTTTGAGCCCAGATGGTGGAGGACATGGTGAGCTGTGATTGTGCCACTGCATTCCAGCCTGGGAACAGAACCAGACCCTGTCTCCAAAAAATAAAAATAGCAATTTTTAAAGATTCTAACATTTAAAAACATACATTGTACATTCTTGTCAGAGATAGAGAGACCTTACTATATTATTTTGACTTGACCTCTGACTTCAGTTAAGTGTATGACCTTATAGGTTAAGTGGCCAAGTGTCCTTTAGACAATCTTCAGAGTAACTTGTAGAAGTGTCACCAGCAGAACTAAGAACAGATGTTGAGTTAAGAAAAACTTAATTCGAATAAAACTTTTAACACTTATTATTTGACTTTTCTTTCATCAAAAGGTTAAGTCAAATGTGTTTCCCTTGAAAAGGTCCCGACCTTAATGACTCACTTAAAATCAATGGAATATGATGAATGTGACACTGCATGACTTCTGAGGCTGGGTCACATAAGGTGATACAGTTTTCACCCAACTGTCTCTGAGGGCATGCACCACTTTAGTCTCAAGCCCCATGCGGAAAGTTTGAAGACCCGGAAGTTACCATGCTGGAGAGAGCACCTAAAACTACAGAGAGATACCCTGGGAGACCCATCTGTTTCAGTCTTCAGTTGACTATGTCTTCTCAGCCCAGGGGCCTGCTAAGTCAGTGGAGAAGCCTTAGAAATGATTACAGCCTCAGCCAATCTTTGGCTGACTTAAACTGCATGTAAAACCCAGGGAAAAACCACCTACCTGAGTCCTTAACTGGCAATATCAAGAGAAATAATAAATGTTCTTGTTCTATGCTACTGAATTTGGGATGATTAACTATCCAGCAGAAATAGATAACTAATCCAGCATCTGTATGACCATGGGCACTTTTCCTATGTTTCAAATTCACATTATAATCCTACCTACTTGATGAGTTATTTTAGATATTAATTGAGATAATCTTAGGATGATGTCTACTGATAGTTTTGAAAGTTTGTAGCTAGTAAAAATATTAGTATTCATCATATTATTATAGGTAGTGTAACAGTAAAGGCAGGAGGATAGCAGTAAATATTATATTAAGGGGCTTAGAAAACCCTTTTAGGATTTATTCCACCAAGTAAGAAGACCTTGTAGGGCCCAAGGGGAAACTTCCCCTTCATCCTTTGAAGGTTTGCTGAAAATCGCCTAACAAAAAGCAGATTGATAAGGTAAAAGATATACAAATTTATCTGATTATATTGTTATATGACACAGGGGCCTTCGGAGTGAAGACTCAAAGATAAGGGGAAACTTTCCATCTTTATGCTTTGGATCAATGAAGTATGGACAGCCATGCAGAAATATGATTGGGCGAGAGGAGAGATCCAATGCTGATAGCCTGAGTGGGGAAACCCAGCAAGACCTGTCTGTTTAGATTCTTCTTGGCCTGTCTGTGCAGCACTACTTCCTTCTGGGTTTGGGATAGACCCCTCCCAGAATGAAGGTCTTATGACCTATAATCAAACAAGATAGGTCTGATAATTTCTATATGGCCAGATTTTATGCAAAAAGACAGAGGAGACCTACAGTCATACTTTGGGATTTTATGGCTGTCTTGAGGGAAAATAGGTTCTATTTCTTTTTTTCTTTTTTTTTATTATACTTTAAGTTCTAGGGTACATGTGCACAGTGTGCAGATTTGTTACATATCTATACATGTGCCATGTTGGTGTGCTACACCCATTAACTCGTCATTTACATTATGTATAACTCCCCAATGCAATCCCTCCCCCCTCCCCACTCCCCACAATAGGACCCAGTGTGTGATGTTCCCCTTCCTGTGTCCAAGTAATCTCATTGTTCAATTCCCACCTATGAGTGAGAACATGCGGTGTTTGGTTTTCTGTTCTTGCGATAGGTTCCGGAGAATGATGGTTTCTAGCTGCCTCCATGTCCCTACAAAGGACACAAACTCATCCTTTTTATGGCTGCATACTATTCCATGGTGTATATGTGCCACATTTTCTTAATCCAGTCTGTCACAGATGGACATTTGGGTTGATTCCAAGTCTTTGCTATTGTGAATAGTGCTGCAATAAACATACGTGTGCATGTGTCTTTATAGCAGCATGACTTATAATCCTTTGGGTATATCCCCAGTAATGGGATGACTGGGTCAAATGGTATTTCTAGTTCTAGATCCTTGAGGAATCGCCACACTGTTTTCCACAATGGTTGAACTAGTTTACAATCCCACCAACAATGTAAAAGTGTTCCTATTTCTCCACATCCTCTCCAGCACCTGTTGTTTCCTGATTTTTTTAATGATTGCCATTCTAACTGGTGTGAGATGGTATCTCTCCCTGGAGAAGAGGGTTTCTAGTTTCTATGGCTAGCCTTGAGGGAGACATAGAGGCCAGAGACAAGGGGTCAGGAGGAGGTCAGATAGAAACTTTTGCTTCTGAGGCTGCTTCTCAGGTCTTCATTTTGGGGTGTGGTTTTCTAGGCCCCAACAGCCTCTTCAATAGGCAAACTTACCCTGACATGCCTAAAAACCATTTCAACCTAGATATTTCCCATTTAAATTAATGGATCACGTTCATTTTCCTACAAAACTTTTTGTACTCTTATAAAACTTACCACAATGTTTCAACTTTGTTCTCTGAGGACAAATGCATGGGTAAGATTCCATCATGATCCTATTATGATCAGGTATTATGAAATCTCAAGCCACACCCTATTAGTCATCACTTCCCAAAGAGTTCTGGAAGATGCTATAGACAGAATGGACAATATGAGTATAAATAAAAATTGCTTCATTAATAGCTCAGCAGATGCCCAGTAATTCTTAACTAGTTATGCCCAACATCAAATAAGAACCTCCTCAATTTTAGAAATGCCACGCTTAGCTCATGCCTGTGGGAAGAAAACAACCTCTTAATCCACTTACACAACCAATTCCTTGACTTGAAAGGAAAAGATGTGAGGTGAGCAATCTTTCCCCAGGGCAGACTATACCAAAGACCAAAAAAGAAGTGCAATAATAGAAAACTGGGATTCTTCATTTAAGGAAAAATAAACCTGCCTTCTAAGGCAAAGACCAATGTATACCCTGAGCTTATACTAAGCAGAAAAAGCAACACCTCTTCCCTTAGGAGAGACTTAAGCAGGGGTTGGGAGAATCTGGGCTTGACATAGGAAGAATAGGCAAAATATTTCACTTCTGGACAATGGGACCAGGTGATTCTCTCTGAATTATGTTGAAGAAGCCTGTGCAGTTTCTGTTGGATGAAATCAACTTTGTTGTTCTGCTCACAAGTTAATTTTCCAAGGGATCAATATAGCCGATTCAAGCTGCACATAAAGAAGGACTGATACATCTGGGGTGACTTGCTAGGAAACTGTTCCCAATGGTAGCACTATCAGTTAAATGTGGTCACTGATCTAATGAGACTCTCTCTGCAGATGGCATAGACATTAATTGTATTTTTAAAGCGGAGGGAGGTGGTGGTAATTTAAACCCAGATTCTATCCCTAACAATGAGTTATTCTTCTACTTCCCATAAACATTTACTACGATCCAATCCAGAGTCTTGGGCCTAGAGTGAATGTATTGTCAAGAGATAATATCTAGGGTATTTCTTGCCTTTTGTTTTGTTTGTATTTTTAAAATAAAACTTTATAACTTCATAAACAAAGGTCTCTTAGGCCTATCCCTTCTTTGGAGTTTAAAGACCTATCTAGCATAATTTATGAGCTTATTTTTTTCCCTAAAAAGTGACTAGAGCCAGGTATAGTGGATCACACCTATAATCCCAGCACTTTGAGAGGTTGAGGCAGGTGGATCACAAGGTCAGGAGATCAAGACCATCCTGGCCAATGTGGTGAAACCCTGTCTCTACTAAAAATACAAAAACTAGCTGGGTGTGGCAGTGTGCACACCTGTACACACCTCTACACACCTGAGTACTTGTAATCTCAGCTACTCAGGAGACTGAGGCAGGAGAATTGCTTGGACCTAGGAGGCAGAGGTTGCAGTGAGCCAAGATTGTGCCACTGCACTCCAGCCTGGGCAACAGAGTGAGACTCCATCTCAAAAAAGAGTAACTGTAAGTTTGGTATCTTGTACTTTTTAAAATGAACTCTCTGTGAACCATAGCACCAAACTTAGTATCCTGCTCATATATGTTGTATAAATTGGTTTGGAGTCCTCTTGTTCACTCCCCAAAGAGCTAAAGTTTACTCCCATTCCATTCATATCTATTTCCTCCTGTGTATTTTATTATGCATGAATGCTGGAGATGAATCACTCTTGAGTGTCTCTCACAGGTAGAAATCTCAAATTTCATTCTTTTTTTTTTTTTTTCTTTTTCTTTAACATGACTTTCTTCCTACCTTATGGGTCACACACAGTCCTCTCTTGACCTCCAGTTAGTTCCCATCCTTCTAAGAATGCAGTGATAAAAAACAGACATTATTTAATAACAATCTGACAGAACTAAAGCGAAAGACAAAGGTCATTTTCTTATGCTTGAATGACATTTATTTTTTGTAATTTTAAACATTTTTACCAAAAGAACATTGCTTTGTAACATAATGTAAGTTCTGCAGTAATTTCTTTAGAAAATGGTAGATGCATCAAAGAGCCTTCAATCACTAGAGTCCTCTCTGAATAAGTAGTGAGCCATGCCTACTTCTGTAGATGATAACAGTGAATAGATTCTTATTTAAGAGCCCACACAGAGTGCCACAGATAGGTTATCCTTTTTGACAAAGAGTGTTTTAAAACAGGTCATTCTTAGAGAGATCTATTCTGGTTATGCTGCTCTAACCTTTGGAAACTTATGAATGAGGTTGGATATCTTTGGAGAATATAAATGTCATGAATCAACCCTATACCAATTGCACATTATAACTTTCAAAATAGATGGCTCCAACTTGTGAAAGAGAATTGCAGAGGTTTAACTTTATAGAATGGGAGTTATCTACCCAATTGTCATTCTAAAATTAATTTATGCCTGCAGGGTATTTTATGGTGTATATGTACCACATTTTCTTTATCCAGTCTATCACTAATGGGCATTTAGGTCAAGATCGTGTCCTTTGCAGGGACATGGATGGATCTGGAGACCATTATCCTTAGCAAATTAACACCGGAACAGAAAAGCAAACACTGCCTGTTCTTACTTGTAAGTGGAAGCTAAATGATGGACATATGAACACATAGAGGAGAACAACACACACTGGGCCTTTAAATGCTTGGGTGGGAGAGAGAGAATCAAGAAAAATAACTAATAAGTACTAGGCTTAATACTTGGCTAATAAGTACAGCAAACCCTCATGCCCGGGTAATAAGATAATCAGTACAACAAACCCCCATGACACAAGTTTACCTATGTAACAAACCTGCACTTGTACCCCTGAACTTAAAATAAAAGTCAAAAGAAATTAGCTTATATATTCAACGTACTAGTACTTTAAAAATAGAGAAATGCACACGTAGAG
This sequence comes from Rhinopithecus roxellana, assembly GCF_007565055.1. Classification (NCBI taxonomy): domain Eukaryota; kingdom Metazoa; phylum Chordata; class Mammalia; order Primates; family Cercopithecidae; genus Rhinopithecus; species Rhinopithecus roxellana. The sequence continues at coordinate 26,463,584 of NC_044564.1, forward strand.
TTGTGTGGAAGATCACTGAAGAGGATCATGACATTTCAGAGTTAGATAGAACCTTGGAAAACTTTCATGACTTTGTTTAGGAGATGAGGAAACACAATTGCAAAGAAGTTAAGTCACATTGGAAATTAGTGGCAAAGAAGCAGCTAGAATTAATACTTTATAGTCACAGGTTTAATGTTCCTTCTTTCTTGCCCTATTACTCTTGAAATTCCTAGGAATTCTCCTAGGAAGAATAGGAAGTCTCCTAGACTTCCTAGGAAGTCTCCCCATATTGTTATAACTGTGAATCCAGGGGGGTATCAAAAATAATATGAATGCTGTTCATGGTTCTAGTTACAATATACAGTTTAATATCTTGTTTTCTCTAACCCGACAGTATCTTATCAGGACCCAGGAGGAAGTCAGGAAGTTTTATCCTTTCTCCACCTCAGCACCATCTTTGTACCACTAGAAAATAAGGTCTGTCTCCTCAAGGTGCTTATATACAGTACAATTATGCTTTCTGGAGCCCTTCTCTCAGTCCAGTTTTCCTTTTTTGGATAAACTAGTTTAAAGTAGCCCTCCTTAAAAAAAAGTCCCTGCTTCCCAATAACCTTCTTTAGTCTTCCCCTTACCTTATCTTTTGTCTTCCGGGTCCTATCTCTTTGCATTTTCAAGACAATGGACACTGTTGTTTATTGAATCTGCATAAGAAGAGTAGGGACCGATGTATCACTTATGCAAACACATGCCACTGATGCTGCCTGTAATATAGCAGGGTTTCAAGGATAACATATTTCCATTTCTGCCACTCTGCATATTTCCCTTGGGGCTAGCTGGAAAGCTATGCTGTCTTTCAGTATATATAGACCTGGATTCTATTTCGGGTGCATAAAAATCAGAAATACTCTCCTGGGATTTGTTTATGTCATTACGGTGCCAAATTCTAAAAGGGAAATGGCATTTGATATCCATCCCTTACAGACATCAGGGGAATTTATTTTTCAGGGGCAAACACTCAGGCTATGGGAAGTGATTATATCCAAATACAAATGTTGTTAAAAAGAAATTTATCTGGTAGATTCCATATCAAAACTGTTTTCCAGCCTTCTTATTCCTTCTCCAGAAGAAATGTTTTAACAGGGAGTGTGGTCTGTGAGTAACAATGCCTTTTGCAGCTGCCATCTATAAACTCTTTCTTCCTACCTTGGCCCACAGACTAACCCCACGCCTGATTGGTTTTCATGGTCATTCCATTCAGTGAGGTGATTTGTACAGATAAAATGGAAAATTGAAATGGAACTGGTGCTGGATACAGCATCATCCACTTTTTCTATTTTGTCAGAATGCCTTGACTGCTCATTTTTTCATGGCCATGAGTTGAAATGAATTAAACTTCCCAATGGCAAAACTTCTCTGAGATCAGATTGGAATATATTGATTAGCTCTTTGAGAGCTGATAGATTAGAAGCTCTTGCTTTATAAACACATTTACAAACACGCCTTAAGAAACAGTTGCTCAGCCCTGGGTAGACTGATTATGTTTATTTAGAACTGCCAGGAAGGGCATAACTGCAACCCCTGATTTCAACCTATCAATTTTTTTGTCCTGGATCAATGGTGACAAGTGAAGTGTTGCTCCCTTTAGTGGCTTCTAAGACCAGCTCAAGGCCGGCTTGCCCAATGAGGTGTAAAGTAATCCATCAAAGTCTTGGAAACAACTTAGCTTGTCATAGAATACTAGAATATCAGAGCTTGAAGGTGTTTAAGACATCATCTCCCTGCAGCCTATGAACAAATTCCGATGGCTTAATATATTCAGCTTACAAAGTAGGTATTTTTAGGGTCAATTTTAAAGTTAGAAAGAATCTTGGCAATTTTCTATTCCAAGGCTTAGAAAATCAAGTAACTATGGTTGCCAAGTACAGGACCAAAGTAAGTGAAGTGAGTCTGATAGAAAGTGTTGGGAGTGGAGGACACAGACTTGCTCCAAATGGGGAAGCAACTCCCCTATTCTAGGGGACAATTTCATGGAAGAACGTAGGTTGAGCATTGCTATTTAGACTGATTTCTCAAAACAGAACCTAGATTTGTGAATATTATGTGACTCAATTCCTTTTCTTTAAAAATATGCAAAATAAAATCTCTGCAAAGGAAATGAAATTGATGACTGATTTTAGTCTAAGAACCACCAGAATATGATCTCTTATTTACCCATGATCTCATACTGGTGAGAAAAAAATGAGATCCAGAACAATAAATACCATGAATAAATGGCATAGCCCAGTACAGCAACACAGATTTCCACATCACCAGTGGGCTTTTTCACATACTACCTTGCCATGGAGAACATCTGGGAACACTCCAGGTGCTGAGAAGGAATTGTCAAACTTCAGGATAGGAGGTTATGTAACCTGACTCCAAACTTTGCTTCAAATAGCTGAGAGCACATTTTCTGAATTGGCTTTTCTAAGTTCACACTGAAAGTGAGGGAAGTGGAGACTAGTCTGGTCTAATGCTGTTTCTACTACCTGCCTTTCCAGGGAATGGGTTCTTATGTTGAGACTTTCCGGGACCTGTATCAAGCCAAGGTATTTAGAATGATGACTACAAAGCCTTGATGATTCTTAGATCTGAAGCAAGATATTTTCAGGTTTGTTCAACTTAGGAAGGCATGGTATTTGTAACAGAAATACTTGTCACTATTATTAATAAAACAAATCAAACAAATGATACACCTTGGCTTAAACAAATTGGCATTCTGATTATTTTATTTTATATTACATAATAAAACATCTAGAGGTAGGAAGTTGTTGACATTGATTCACCATCTCAACAATATCAGGGCTGTTATCTGTGTGATCACCCTGGTCTTTCTCTCATGGTCACTGATGGGCATTGTAGTTTCTGGTGTCACAGAAACATTCAAGGGTAAAAGGTGGTGCCCTCCTACCTATCCTTTTAATTTGGAAATAAAAAGCTTTCCAAGACACTCTCGTAACAGGTGTCTACCTCCATCTTGTTGGCTTTAACTGTGCATAGGACCACCCTCGCAATAAGGGAGGCTGTATTTGCTTCTACTGGAGATTGAAAGTTGACATGAGGTTTGAGAGTGGATGCGAGGCAAAGGAAACTGCAGTAGCTTCCACAGAAAGGAACACTGACCGTTTAGGAATAGTTACAATCAGGCTTGAGATATGAAAGTTTTGGACCTTCATTCCACATTAAAACCAGAATGCTCTATCCTGCAAGAATTCTGAGTGAAAAAACGATTGATTGTACAGCTTCCTGATCCTTAAGACTGTGTCCTCTTATGCTATCATGTAACTACTTGCCAGATCATCATCAGCTCTGCCCTACTGAGCTGCTTCCACCCTTCAGTGAAACCCTTCTAATGGCTTGGAGATGGTTATTGGATTCAGAGAAGAGAGAGTTATGATGTACCTCGGGAACACTAGGGGAAAAGGAGATATGATTCTGCTCAGATTCTATTAGAGTAGAAAACATGCTGGATATCAAAAGGAAATTTATGTAATGTATTCTAGCATTGTTCGAGGTAGAGCATCATGTTTTATGCAAGCAGAGGCAGTCGGGGCATGCAGTGTGAGAACTCTGCTACATGCACTGAAACAAATGATAAAACAGTGAACGGGCAATGGGCAGAAAATAAACCCTGTTTTTTTTTTGTGGAAAGCATTCACAATCTCTACTCTAAACCAAGACTTCTGCATCTACCTCAGTAAGAGAGGTACAGTAAGAGAGTCTTTTTAAAAGCTTGTAAAAAAAACAAAACCAAAAACTCTTCTATTGTTTACTTGGAATGATTCTAAGTAAATAAGTACCTAGCTCCTTTAAGAATCAAGGTTGTATGATTTAAGCAAACAGAGCAGCCTTTACTAAACGAATGGGAAGCAGTACAGGAGGGAGATAGAGTGGTATAACATTTATGTCCTTTAAAAGGAAGTTCAGAGTAACTCAGAAGCAACAAAATGAGAGAGAAACCTCAGAAGACAAGGATTTCCAACTGAAAGTATATGGGATTGAGTAGGGGAAACTAAAAGCAGGAAGGGAAATGTAATTCTTGGAAGGATCAAAGAAGTTGTAAATAGGTGTTAACACCTGTATCTGCCAGAAGGAGCACTAATCTTGGGTTGTTGGGCAAAGCCAAGGATTTGTTTGGAGAGCCTTTCTGGAAGATGGTGAACAGCTCTTGGACTGACACAAGGTTTCAGAATTTTGATCTTTGTTTGTTTATGTGTTGTTTTTTCACACAAGTATGGTTTGTACAAACTCCTCAAGGTACATGTTCCTGGATTTTCAGCCAGATTTTAAGAGAATGCATTAAGGCATCTGCAGTATTTGTTGAGGTAGGCAGAACCAGATATTAAAATCAATTAAAACTTACATATGACTCATGCAGCATTACTTCTGTGCGAGAGTAATGATACAACTTGCCCTTATGTGAATGTGCATCACTGACTTTTTGGTCAATTAGTCCACGGACAAATGAAACCAACTAGAAATCAAAGATGCTCTGATTCCACTTGGATCTTACAAAGAGTGTTATATTTACATCACTGATTAGAAATACCTGACAAACTAGAAATAACATTTAATATGGATCATATGGAAAAACACAGATCAATTTTAAAATTAAAGTAACTGATGAAAATTAAAATATGATCGTAAATATTATAGTCATTAAATATTATCTACAAAGGGAAATAACTATGAAAAGAAATTCTAGTACTTAACATTGGGAGTAACTTACTATGCCCCTACCATTTTTCTAAGTAGTTAAATACGTAACTCATTTGATCGTTACAACAACCTTGTGTGGTGGATAATATTATTTGTATATTATAGATGAGGAATGTGAAACATGGAAATTATATATCTTGTTCAAGTTCACATAGACTGTAAATTACGGAATTGGCTTTGAAAGCAGGCTTGATGACTCCAGACCTTATGTTACAAGCTCTGCTGTAACAAGCAAGGATTTAACGATATTGTATCAGCATATTCCAAAAGACAAATGTGATTTGATTTAAAGGAATTAAAATTTATGTGTAACTTTCCCATATAGTCTTCCCTGTTCTATACCCACCTCTGCCAACAGGGAAATATAGGTGAAATTGTAAGGAACTTATATGTTGTGAAATGGACTTCAATTGATATTAATAATAATAGCTCCTATTAGTTGAGTACCTAGTGTGTAGTAATTATATCTGTAGTAATTATATTTCATTTAATTCTCACTATGCATTACCTATTATTTGTCTACCTGGTGCACATGAGAAGACTAAGAGAAAAACTACTTCACCCAGAGTCACGTGGTTTATACTTGGTAGATGAGGAATTTTACTTCTATCTACCTGATTCCAAAGCCACTAAGTCTTAACCACAAACTATGTGCTAGACACTGTGTTGAGTACTTTACATGCATTGCTAGATTTAACACTCTGAATCATCTTATGAAACAAATATAAGTCCTCATTTAACAGATAAACATTTTGAGACATTAAGTGAAAGAAAGGAAAAACAAGTCTTAGAGAAGCCCTATAAATCTATTAAACTAGGAGAAAAACTTAGCTTTTATATTTAACTGTTAATTATGATTTCCTCTCTTTTCTAATGAAGAATATTTCTAAATTTATAAGTAACATTATAGTATAAAATAAGAAACAAAACACTAATGTGCTTTCATTTGACTTTTCAATTAAGAAAATATGTTTGGAACCTTCATCCTATGATCCTTTCCTAGCTTCTATTCAAGGAAAGAAGTGTTACTACTTTTACTAAAATATCTGAGAATTTTAATAAGCAGTAGTTAATAATGGAGGGTTATCCTGAACCTATTCAAGTCAAATGTCTTTTGATTGCTTGGTTTCTCAGCCCTGAGCAGAGCCTTCCTTTTTGGGCTCACCTTGGGCAGGCCTACTCTTGCTGTGACGGTAGCTGAGTCAGGAAGTTAGACAAACATTGGCTCTGGCAGAGCTATGAGTTTTATGTTCAATGAAGAGGATGCAAAAAGCCTCACCTGGGCCTTGAGCCTAGGTTGGATTGTCCAAGTATCTTTGGGACTCTTAAGTAGGAGTAGAGCGTACTTAGTCACTAACAAGACATTTTCATTACCATTCTGCTTTGTTTCTTACATATGTTTCTCAGATCAGAATCCCACTGAGAGGGGTTCCTTTCATCATAATGATATGAAATCTCCACTAATAACTTTAAAAGTGAGTATTAAGAAAAGGTATTATTACATTGTCTCTATGTCCAGTGAATTTATCAATAGTGTTTAAGGTTGCATGTCGCCTTCAGGCAGCTTCAAGGAAGAGACTAGGGTGCCTATGAAGAAGCAGGAACATTTTATATGCTTGCAAACTTCAAGCTGGAGAGGTTTGAAAGAATGAAAATCTTTTCAAACCTTTTTGTTTGCTTGTTTCTTTGTAAACTCCAATTGGTTTAAGTGTCTAATCTTTACAGGAGATGAGCCATCTCATGAAGGGATGAATTAAGACTCTAAAATTTCTGTGAAGGAGCTGCAAGAACAAGGGAGGTGGCTGGATCCTGGATGTTAGGAACCTTGCCCTGCTGTGTTAATGATCTGAAAATGGGACAAACACTTGGTTTAGAGGAGCATCTGAGCAGGTGCAGCAATCTTTCCTGGAGTGACTGGTAACAAGGAAGTCCTTTTATGGGGCCAAGTATGACACATCATAATCCGTCATAAAGAGTTGGCTTATCCTGCCTCCCTCTTCCTAGCCTCCATATACCAACTCTATTTTCTCTTTTTTTTTTTGGCACATCAAACAGTTTGAAAGGTGCTTACATTTCTCTTGACCAAACAATTGCATCTCCCTTAATCTAGCTGGAAATAGTCTTTAAAATCTCCACATTTCACACTTCATTGGAGAAGTGTTTGTAGCCCATCTTAAAATGCAAACAGACTCCCAAGTGGAAAACTTATGAAACCATCATTATTCACTCACACCTTGGTGTGAATTAGCTCATCAGAGCCATTACCTGGCAACACTAGGATAGCTTGGTGATTTATGATCTGAGATGAAGGAGACCTTGGTATTGATTAATGGTAATGACCTGGAGAATGCAAGAATGTTAGAAGGGCAATTGACCCCGGCAAAGGGCAAGGGCAAAGCAAAGGGAAGATTTCATAGCAGAGGCTAAGAAAGGGTCTGAAGCCAATCTATATGGATATGCATTTTGCTTTCACTGTTTATCCTATGTGATCACTGTATGTGATGAAGTTATTGTTATTGCTGTTGTCTGGTCATTCACATTGTTATTTTAATATTATGTGAGCAATCCCCAAAATAAAAAGATGCAATTCACACAGTTCAAGAAACATGAATAAGCTTTTTGAATAAAGATGTTTTAAATGCCAAGGCAGTAATGTTTAGGAAAAAATGATCGGACTGATTTAGTGACTATAATCAAGCTATCAAATTTCAGAATCAACTGTTTTATCTTTAATTTGGAGCTGGTGATTCCTAGCCCAAAAGTGTAGTGGTGAAGATTTAATGTGATAATTCATGTGAAAATTCATATGAAACTAAGAAGAATATATGTGTATACTGTTAAATAATTTTATAGAAAAAAACACTAAAAAGAATCTATTGATATGTATTCAAGCTGTTGAGGCTTAGTTGTTAATCATATTTGAGTAAAACTTCACAAACAGAAATACTTTACAATTCTCTCTCATCCTCACCTCCATTCATTTTTAAGATGCTGATAGGTATCATGAGACAGAACAGCTTAAGATGACTCTATAACTGCCTGTCCTCTTGTTCTTCCAGTTGGTCTGGCTAATTGTTTTAAGATAAGCCACGAAACTTTCATATATTTTGTGCTCGCTATGTTCATGTTAGAGACTAGACTTCCCTCTGAGATACAGGATTTTCAACTTTTGGCTCAAGGGAGTCTAAAATAGTGAAGAAAAAAAAAAAAGAGTCCTAAGTCATAGCTTCTTTTGGCTGTTATAAAGCACATAATATGCCAGAAAAAAAAAAAAAAAAAAAGTAAAAAAAACTCTCTTCCTGTTAACCCTGGAAAGAAAAAGGACTCTGATTTACATGAACCTGGGTCAAAAATTTGCACCTTTGAGATGTGCTTGAGAAGTAAAATCACTATCTTCTGTGGAGAAAATTGATTTCAGGAAAATAATACTATTCAGTTAATGCAATGCACTTTGTTTTGACTTTTTCAAAGTTATCTTGTAGTTCTTAAGAGATTCTAGCACAAGCATTCTATCTTAGTCTGTTCAGGCTAATATAACAAACATAGCATGAGCTGAGTGGTTGAAATTCTGTGGCTTATAAACCATAGAATTAAATTCCATACAATTCTGAAGGCTGGAAATTCCAAGTTTAAGGCCCCAGCAGGTCCTATTTCCTGGTTCATAAACAACCCCTCCTTGCTGTGTCCTCACAATAGTAGAAAAGCAAGGGGTCTCTTAGGCCTCCTCTTAAAGAACACTAATCTAATTTATAAAGGCTCTTCCCACATGACCTAATCACTACCCCAAAACCCCACTTTCTAATACTATCACCTTGGAGTTAAGATTTCAGCATATAAATTTTGTGTGGGACACAAACATTCAAACTATAGCAGGTTCAAAACAAGGAGTTCATTTATCAGAATGTGAAAAATCATGTTTATATTTTTTATCACAGCCAGAATATGAATACTAACATTCTGACTCCACAGTCATTTGTTCTTAATCATTATTTCATTGGCTCAGGAACAAGGACAGGAAGAGATGGAAGGGTGGGAAGTATAATTTTAGGTATATAAAATAGCCAAGGTAGAATGAAAGCTGTAGTTTGGGGAGAGAGTGAAGAAGGCATTCTTTTAGAGGTAGAATAGATAGTTTTGGGTGGTGTGAAATGTGTGAGATATGTTTTGGACATAAGAGACTGGTTTGTGGTAGATTAATCCTTCTTCTGAATAATTTTTAAAATGTGAAACTAATAATAAAATAATAACAATAACAAAAATATCTATTTTTTAAGGCATTGGGTGGGTACCATGAAAACGAGAATTTATGGAACAAAAGCTTAGGAAGAAGGGAAACATACTGAAAAATATTCTCAGCTGCTTTGTTCATATGTCATTTTCTGATTAACACAAATTGCCAGAATTGGGGAAACTGTGCAGTTAGTGGCTACTCACAGAAAAAAAAAAAAAAAAAAAAAATGAGTACAGAGTGTGGTACTCTTACACAGCTGGGAAAACAAAAGTTTTTGTTAAGTACTACCAAAAAACTTGACCTTGAGGGGATAAAATTCTAGAGAGTAAGGAAATACAGAGAAGTAAATCTAAAAATGAAAGAGACAAAAATGGTCATAAAGCCAATGAAAAGATAGAACACAAAGAGGAAGATGATAGAAATAAGCACAATATTTTAGTAATTATATTACATGTAAGTGTAATAATACTATAAATACAAGAAAAAGACTATTAGAATCAACTAAAAATATACATGCTGCTTATAAGAGAAAATAATAAGAAATTGGACACAAAACTTTGAAAATAATGGGATTCTATATATGTATGATACAAATACTAATTAAAGGAGGCTATTTAACTATTCAAACATGTAAAGAGTAGATTAAAACTAGAATAGACAAATTTATATTCTTAGTGAACAATTTTAACGTATCTCTTGATAAATAATAGAATCAACACATAGCGTAAAAACTAGTAAAGATTCAGAAGATATGAAGAACTAAATTAACAAATGATATGAAGTTCATAAAGAAGAATGTAGGACTGAACAATTACAGAGCATATATTCTTGTCAAGAGCACAAGAAACATGTATCAAAATCATACGTGAGATAATAAAGCAAGTCTCAAAAAGTTTCAAAGAACTAAAATCATACAGAGTGCATTTTTTTTGCCCACAGTAGAATTAACCTACAAATTAATAATAAAAAAGGTAACTAAAAATGCCTAAAGATTTAGAAATTAAGCAGTGTACTTATTAAAAACTTAGGGAAAACTTCTAACAGAAGTTAAATTCAACAAATCTATTTCCCACCCACCTGGTAGGATATGTGTCCATGTATTGAAATAAATATATATTGGCTGCGTTTTGTTGTTCATGCTTTTAATCCCTACACTTTGAGAGGCCAAGGTGGGAAGATCACTTGAGCCCAGAATCTTGAGACCAAAAACAAACAAAAAAATAGCCAGATATGGTGGGGCATGCCTGTTGTCCCAGCTACTCAGGGAGCTGAGGTGGCAGGCTCCTTGGGAGCCGGGAGTTAGAGGCTACAGTGAGTGTTGATTGCACCACTGCACTCTAACCTGGACGAAAGAGTGAGACCCTGTCTCTGAATAAATAAATAAAAGAAAGAGGCTGGGCATAGTGGCTCATGCTTGTAAACCCAGCACTTTGGGAGGCCGAGGCGGGTGGATTGTTTGAGGTCATTAGTTGAAAAACAGCCTGGTCAACATGGTGAAACCCCGTCTCTACTAAAAATACAAAAATTATCCAGGCATGGTGGCAAGTGCCTTTAATCTCAGCTACTCAGTAGGCTGAGGCAGGAGAATCACTTGAACCCAGGAGGCAGAGGTTGCAGTGAGCCAAGATCGCGCCATTGCACTCCAGCCTGGATGACAGAGCCAGACTCCATCTCAAAAAAAAAAAAAAAAAAAAAAAAGAGAGAGAGAGAAGAAAGAACAGAAAAATTATAAAAATATTTGTTCTCTACAAGTCAAACTACACGTTTAATGCCCTCCTAATCAAAACAACAGGAATTTTTTAAAATAAATGGATGAGTAGATTTTAAAATTTATATGAAAACACGAAAGTAAAAAAAATCTGCATAAGTCTTGAAGGAAAATGAACAAAATTGAAGAACGTGGGCTCTCTACTGACCATATGCCAATCCTAGCATGCCATTAAATACTATATTCACTCATATAGTATGTGAACAAAAATAGAGCAATAGGAAACAAAAAAAGAATGACTCCAGAATCAGACCCACACTTTATTATTTAGGACCAATTAATTCCATGAGTGCAATGGTGAATAGCGTTCTTTTCAATATATTTAGCTGAGTCAATTGGATCTTCTTGGTGGAGGAAAGAGAAGAAACCTTGACTCAGTCTTCAAAATGTTAAAAGGTAACCACTTTCAGGTGTATTATAGGCATAAATATAAAATATAAAGCAAAAGGAATTTCTAGAACGTGAAATAAAAGCATAACTTCATAAATTTGGAATAAGGAAAGATGTTTTCATTGTACACAAAAGACACCACAAATTTAAAAGGCAAATTATACTATATTAAAATTAGAAACATGTTTTCATCAAAAGATACCATTACAAGAATGAAAACACAACCACGAAGTGGTAGAAGACTTTGTAGTACATCTATTTGAAAAAAACAACAATATACAAACAACAACAACAAAAAACTTTTAACCAAAGTAAAATTTTAAAAAGTTAAAGGAAGAAAACCAAGTAACATAGTGGTCAAGGGACTTGAAGATACATTTTGCCACGCAGGATATCTAAATGTATGATAAGCCTACGCAAATGTGCTGAATCTTCTTAGCCCTCAGGTAATACAAATAAAATCTGCATCCACCAAATTTGTTAAATGATAAAAACACAATGCCAAATGTTGGAGAGGATGTGGAGCAACTGGAATTCTTATACATTGCTATTAGAAATACATATTTGGCAGATCAATAAAGCCAAATGTATGCATAATGTATGCGATACCATTCTATTCTTGAATATATTATTAACAGAAATGAATGAAAACATTTACTCACAGACATGTACATAACTGTTTTCAGCAACAATATTTATAAAAACCCCAAACTGGAAACAACCCAAAGGCCCATAGTAGAACAGACAAATCATGATATATTTATGTGAAGAAATTCTACATAACAAAGATAATGAACAATTTTATGCAACAAAGTGGGTAGATATCACTATATAATTTTGGGTACGAAAACCCAGACACAGTTGATAAAATATTATATAATTCCATTAAACAGTATTTCAAAAATGGACAAAACTAATCTGTGGTAACAGAAGTCAAGGCAGTATGCATCTTGGTGGTGGATGTTGGCTGGGAAGAACCACAAAGGTATTTCTGAGATGTTGGAAATATTCTATGTCTTGGTCTAATTGGCAGTTATTGAACTGCAATTGTGAAAATGTACTGAGCTATTTATCCATGACTTGTATATTTTTTGTATGTCTTCTTATATCAATACAAAAATTTACTTGAAACATCTATGCAATAACGTGCAAAATGTTTATAGACAGCCAACAGAAAGCATGATTGAGAAGAGCAATAATGGGATACTAGCTAGACAAATGTATCAGCCATGTTCCCATACCTTTTACCTCCATTTCCACAGAGCTGAAAACAATAAAGATAACCAGTCATTGTTTTGATTTGGGATCCTATAACTCATGGGGCGCTTGGGTTCCTATTGAATCTTATCTCACCCCATGTCTTAACTTATCTAAATTTTTAAAAATTATTATGTACACCTAATACCATTTGCTTAGCCCAAAGGATAAACTTAATTAATACTTATTGAAACTGTGGTTCATAAGTTCAGGTTCTAGTTAATGCATGGATTAGACAGTGTACAGTATCAATTTATTTTTCCAAGTTGTTCCAACTTTGTCTCAATTCTTAATTTGCCTGCTGTTTGCCCTGATTCTTCATCTATTGATTGTTAAAACATCAGAGCCAAAAAAAAAAAAAAAAAGCAAAAGTGATTCAGATTGAAACATTCTAAATGTGGGCTCTCAGCAGATACCTCCTTTGTAATCTGGACTTCACTCCACAATTCACATACCAGTTCAGGTTCTGGGGCATATAGACATATCTCCAAGATCTACAATTCGCAAATTTTTACTCATCTATCAGATTTCAACTTAAAGTCATTTTTTTTTTTCCGTCTGTCTGGGAAATTTTTTTCCCCTAGATTAGGTCTTCTAATTTACACTTAAAAAAAAAAAAAAAAAAAAGAAAGAAAGCTTACTTCTCCTACATAGTGCTTAGTACAACTGTTATTAAATATTTAATTGTGCATTTGTTTATTATCTGTATTTCCTGCTAGAGCAGAAAATCAATGATAGCAAAGCCCTGTCTGGTTTATTATTAAATTTTTAGTACCCAGGCCATTGCCTGTCATTTGTTGAAAAACATATTCAATGAATGTGAGAATGAAGGAATAAACAAACTCACTTGACTTGTGGCTTCTTGGATGTCTTATCTTATATGCCTAATTGGAGACTTAATAAGTGACGTTTCAGAATTTGGAATCAGTCTTTGGGGTTCTTCACTGCTATTCTACTGACCCACTTAGATGCACTTTATAAACTTAAACAGACAAATCTGTTTTCCAAAGATTGAGCCACTGTCCCCAAGTTAGTAGCATCTTCAACTTCTAAGTCATGATTTCTAAAACTAGTCACTAGTAACATTTTGGGCCAAATAAGTCTCTGTCATGGAAAGCTTGTCGTGAATTCTGCAGAATGTTTAGTAGCATCCCAGCTCTATCTGCTGAGTGTCAGTTGTGCATCTCCCTACCTTATCTCTCTCTAGTTGTGCCAACCCAAAATATCCATGGGGGTAAACCCAAATGTCTCATGAGGACTGAAATTGCTCCTGGTTGAGAATTACTGCTGCAAGGGGAGTTCCAGCTTTAAACAATCACATAAAAACAAGCTTTCATCTCAGTCCTGAAACCTTTGATTTATATATGCAGATGCAGCTGAGAAGGGCTGGTCAGGTCGCATTGTTTCCTCTGGGTTGGATTTCTCTAGCTGGCTAAAGTGACCCATCTCTGGCTTTGTAACAGTTTTTTAATTGGGAAGAAACTGCTGTTTGAGGGCCTGATGTGTGCTCCAGAGAGTTTGGGATTGTTGGGTATTATGAGCAGTGTTCTGTTTTCCTGAAATGCCTGTATTTAAAAAAAAAAAAGCCTAAATACTAGGATAATCCTTTATCCAACCCCCACATTGACACTCTGTTTGATGCCTCCCTTCAAAGGCTCAACAGTCTCCCCAGGCTAGTAAGCTGTAGGAAGTAGGAAAATAACCAAGAGACTTAAGTCTTTTATTTTACTTTATCTTTATTATTATTATTTTTTTTGACCCAAACTGCCTCTGTGTGAGTATACATACCTATACAACAAAGGAAAGTAACATTAGGAGACAAAAGGGAATTTCCATTTTCAGAAATTATCACAGTGTAAAAAAGCTTGAATTGCCATGGAAACAGCCTAGTCACATCACATTGAATGGTTATTTTTCCAAAGGAGTCCTTGAGACATCTTTTGTTTCTTTGAAATTGGGTGGAGATGGGTCAAGTAAGCCAGAGAAATGGGGGATGAAAGATTTTTTTTATCACTGCCATTCAGAGAGTTGGCATCTGCTAAGGAGGATGTATTCAGTTGCTTTTTCCTAAAGATCTTTTTACCCCAGAATGATTTGAATGAGTGTCTTCCAGGGTAGAGTGGCAAACATGGAAAAATGCAGAATTTCTTTGAAAGTGAAGATATTTTGCTTAAGAGATATCACTGTAGTCATCTGAGGGAATCAGAGAGAAGCTGAAGATCTGAGGACAGATGCATCCTGAGTTGTGCTTCTGATTCAGGCCTGCACACCCACCCACAAGAAGTCTGGAGCCCATTCTCATGGCTACAACTTAAGTTTAGGTCAACATCAACTCTTTGGATCACTGCAAAGAGACTCTCAATTTATGTTACCAGCATCCAGATTCACCACTCCTTAATTATTTCTTTAATGAAGTCAAAGTGGTCTTTTAAAAATGTAACTCTGATCACACCACTGCTTAAGTTAAAATTAGTAATAGATTGCCTTTTGTTCACAGTGTAGGATCCATGAGTTCTGATCCAGCTCACAATCCGGCTCCGGCTAACATGTTCAGGTTGGGCTTCATCTTTGTTCCCCTCGTTTTCTAAATTCCAGCATGACCAAATTTTCTTCATTTTTCTCTCACCTTTACCCTATGCTCATTTCTCTGTTCTCCCAGACTAAAAAGACCTTATGAGTTTCTGGCCCCTCTCCCTTATATTCCTTGATGCTTCTTTAATGTCCCTTCTGGGCTATTACCTACTCTAGTGCTACCTCTTTCCAAACCCTTGCATCAAATGAAAAATTAAATGTGGGCCTCTTTTATGCTTTCTCCAGGAACTTCTCCCATATTATATTAAATTCATATGTCTACTTTTTCATCATTTGTACTGAGAGCTCATTGCAGGTAGAAGCTATGTTGTATCCATCTCTTTGTCTTCAGTTTCTACTGTCAAAGTACCAAATTGATACTCAGTAATTTATTGTTGAATGAATAAACGAATGACTTAATGAGACACCCAAGTATCAAGGGGTCCCTGGAGAACCTCTGACCAGACTGTGTACTGGGAGAAAAGGGTGGAGCCACAGGAGTTTGTGCCATTTGTAGAGGGGAGAATCCTGGCCTCTTGGGTTCCTGTGTGGTGGGGCAGGAGCTGATTAACAGGCTTCTCTCTCATTCTGCTGAAAGTTTTCCTCTTTTTCCTCTTTTGCCCAGTAAATTTCATTTCCCCTCACCCTTCAAAGCACCTGTGAGCTTAATCTTTCCTGGTCATGTGACAAGAACCCAGATTTTCCTACAACATTAATACACAAATATATGAATATGTGAATGAATTCATGAATTATTACATAACATCCAACATCCTATTCCATTCACAAAGTCCTATATTCTTTCACTTTACTACTACTGTGCTACTTATGTACTCTATTTTTGAATTTAAACATTTCTTGACCCCTAGCCTATCTTCCTTCATGATTTTCCTCTATTTTTCCTCCTTCTTTCCCTGACTTCTTTTTTCTCTCCCTTTTCTCTCTTCTCCTTCACTCTCTTCCTTTCTTCCTCTTTTACTTTCTTTCTTCCTTTCCTCATTATTCATTCAACACATGTTAATTGAAAGTCTATCAAGTCCTAGACACTATACAAGGCTCTGAAGAAATGGACATACAACGTTAGTTCTAGTGGAGAGGCAGACATAAATACACCAGTATCAACAGTGATGCATGTGCTAAAAGGGTAGAAAGAAATGCTCTGTTAGAGAATGAAGAGTTGGAGGGTATTTTATTTTATATAATAAAGGAAGGCTTTTCTGAGTATATAGAGGACACTTAAATTGGCTCTGAAACATGAAGTTTCCATGCATATGGTGGGTAGATGCAAAAGTATTTCAGACAGAGGAAACAGTGCATGCACAGACCTCACTCAGAAGAAAGAGCCACTGTATCACAGGGAGGAATTGGGGAAATGAATGGCTGGAAATAAATTGGAGAGATTGGCAGAGACCTGAAAATTCAGTTTGTTGTATTTTTCTCCTAAGATGTGTGGAGTTTTTATAACATATAAAGAAAAGCTATTTTTGGTAAATACTTTTAGTTTCCTACCTAAGTGACATTCCTCTGCTCCCCCCTTTCTTTGTTTTAATTGTTATTGTTATTAGAATCCTGCTTTTGTCAGAATTCCAACCCTCAGGAAGATTTTCTTCAGCTCTAGAGCAAACTTGGTTAATCGAAATTAGTCATGTATTAAAACATGTTTAGCTACTAATTTTTCAGAGGGTATGAAAGCCTAATTTGTAGCACTTTCCAGTTTTTGTGGTGGAAATACTTCCATGGTGGCCATTTTCAGGCAAGTGATATCAATTGGTTAGCAAAATTCCTGAAAACTTAGCAATGTGTTCTCATGAGACAGCATAACTAGGCTCTAACATGCCACTGGAAACCAATTATAATCATCCCACTGCCCCGAAAGTGATTCATGTAGAAACAGGCATGTGAACGCTTCTAGCCTGTTAACTGTGATGAGATGTGAGGCAGAGCTGAAATAGGTTATCTTAGTCATAGAAAGAGGCTTATAGGAAAGACGGATCTTTCTCCCTCCATGGGCAAGCTCATATTATTACATGATACATGCAGCCATGTTAGCCCTAACTTTCACTCCAACTCCATCAGTCTCAAGCAAGCCTGGATTTTGGTGACCAATTTAGGCATGAACTAATTTGGCTTATAATTCCAGGAGGTTCTCCCCAGTGCCTAGTGAGTGAGTATCAGAACACGTTCTAGAGATATGAAGGAGACATTAGCTTACGCAACCTCTTATTTCATATGGGAAAAAAAAGGTGATTGATATGAGGAAACAACATGATTTTTCAAGCATCACATAGCTCTTCAATGGCATAGGTGGCTGTAGAACCCATTTCTTTATTTTTATTATTACTGTTTTTAATTTATAATTTGTTATCTATGATTAATGTTTATTACTACTATTTTATCAATTGTTCTACACTGAAAAGACATATAGGTTAGTATAAGATGTCAGAGAAAACACAGGAGGGAGGATGCTTGGGAAGGCTGGAAGGGTACCTACTGGGCACTACGCTCACCACACTGGTTACAGGATCATTTGTACAACAAGCCAAAGTGACATGAAATTAACCCAAGTAACAAACCTACATATGTACCCCCTGAACCTAAAACTAATATACAAAAAAAAAAAAAAAAAAAAAAAAAGAGAGAGAGAGAGAAGACATCAGAGACAACAAGTAGAGAACCATTTTGATTTGATTCTGTACTGAGGATTCTCTAGTGTTTTCACTGGTCAGAGCCTAAATGCAAAACAAAATATAATAGAACCATTTAAATATTGTAGGGCACCCATTATATTAATCAAAACAGCACAGAATGTTCAATTTTACTGAACCATCACAGCATTAATTTTTATATTCAACAATTATATTTTTATTATTGGGTAATATACACGGAGAAAAATGCACATTGCAATTGTACAGCTCAATAAATTTTTAGCAAATATATGCTTATCTATAAAATTACCAGCCAGAGTATGAAATAGAAGATTTCCATCATTCCAAAAGCCCTCTGATGCCCCCTGCTCTGTTACTTAACCACATCAAAAAAGTAACTGCTTTATTGACTTATAACTTTATAGATTATTTCATCTTTTTGAAAAGTTAACACATTTAATCATATATAATGTATTGTGTTATGTCTGGGTATTCCTACTCAATATTATATTTGTGATCTTATGTTGTTGCATATAACAATAGTTGTTTTGTTTTGGTTTTCCTTATGGTTGACTAGTAGTTCTTTCCGTGCAAATACCACACGTTGTCTGTCTATTCCACTTTTGATGGACAGTTGAGTTGTTTTCAGCTTGTAGCTATAAAGAAAATTACTGCATAAATATCTTTGTACTTCTCTTTCTTTGAGCATACACAGGCATACCTCATTTTATTATGCTTTGCTTTTTTGTGTTTCATAGACATTGCATTCTTTACAAATTGAAGGTTTGTAGCAACCCTGTGTGGAGCAAGTCTATCGGTGTCATTTTTACAACATGATGTGCTCACCTCGGTCTCTGTGTCACATTCTGGTGATTTTTACGACATTTTGCATTTGTTTATGTTTACTATATCTGTTATGATAAACTGTGATCAATGATCTTTAATGTTACTATCGTAATCGCTTCGGGATGCTATGAACTGTATTCACGTGATGGTTAGTATTAAGTGTCAACTTGATTCCATTGAAGGATGCAAATAATTGTTTCTGGGTGTGTCTGTGAGGGTGTTGCCAAAGGAAATTAGCATTTGAGACAGTGGACTGGGAGAGGCAGACCCACCCTCAATCTGGGTGGTTAACATCTAATTAGCTGCTAGCACGGCTAGAATAAAGCAGTCAGAAGAAGTTGGCAGGAGCTGACTTACTGAGTCTTCTGGCCTTCATCTTTCTCCTGTGCTGGATGCTTCCTGTCCTTGAACTTCAGACTCCAAGCTCTTCAGCTTTTGAACTCTTGGACTTACCCTAGTGATTTGCCAGGGCCTCTCAGACGTTTGGCCACAGACTGAAGGCTGCACTGTCGGCTTCCCCACTTTTGAAGTTTTGGGATTGAACTGGCTTCCTTGCTCCTCAGCTTGCAGATGATCTATTGTGGGACTTCACCTTGAGATCGCATAAGTCAATTCTCCTAATAAGTTCCCCTTCATATATGCATTTATCCTATTAATTCTGTCCCTTTACAGAACCTTGACTAATACAGATGGTAAACTTATCTGACAAATGTTTTGTGTGCTCTGACTGCTCCACGGACCAGCCATTTCCACATCTCTCTCCCTCTCCTCAGGTTTCCTTATTTCATGAGACACATCAGTGGTAATATTAGGCCAATTAATAACCCTACAATAGCCTCTAAATGTTTAAGGGTAAGAGTCTCATGTCTCTCACTTTAAATCAGAAAGCTAGAAATTATTAACCTTAGTGAGGAAGGCATGTTGAAAGTCAAGATGGGTTCAAAGCTCTAGCCTCTTACACCAAAGAGTTAGCCAAGTTATCAGTTGAAAGGAAAAGTTCTTGAAAGAAATTTAAAGTGCTACTCCAGAAGACACACAAATGCTAACAAAGAAAAACAGCGTTATTGCTGATGTGAAGAAAGTTTTAGTGATCTGGATAGATCAACCAGCCACAACATTCCCTTAAACCAAAGCCTAATCCAGGGCAAGGCCTGAACTCTCTTCAATTTTATGAAGGCTGAGAAAGGTGAAGAGGCTACAGAAGAAATACATGTTGGAAGCAAACATAAGTTGATTCATAAAGTTTAAGGAAGGGATTTGTCTCTATATCATAAAAGTGTAAGTTGAAGCAGAAAGTGCTAATGTAGAAACTACAGCAAGTTATCCAAAAGATCTAAGATCATTGATGAAGGTGGCTACCCTAAGCAACCTATTTGCAATGAAGTTGAAACAGTTCAATATAAAATGTAACATACTATAATATATCAAGATGCCATCTAGGACTTCTATAGCTGGAGAGGAGAAGTCAATGTCTGACTTTACAGCTTTAAAGGACAGGCTGACACTCTTGTTGGGGATAACACAGCTGCTGACTTTAAATTGAAGCCAATGCTCATTTACCATTCCAAATATCTTAGGTCCCTTAAAAATTATGCTAAATCTACTTTGCCTGGGCTCTATAAATGGAGCAATAAAGCCTGGATGACAGCAGGTTTTACAGCATGATTATTTTAAGCCCACACTTGATACCTACTGCTCAGAAACAAAGATTCCTTTCAAAATATTACTGCTCACTGAAAGTGCACCCTGTCACCCAAGATCCCCGATGGACATGTATAAGAAGATTAATGTTGTTTTCTTTCCTGCTAACACAACATCCGTTTCACAGCCCATGAATCAATGGTAATTTTGATGTTCAAGTCTTACTATTTAACACATACTTTTGTTTTCCAAGATGTCAGACTAGAGCCATTGTTAGCATGCCTTTCCCATGGGTAAAGACAATATAGTTTATAGAAATTCACATGGAAATTTTTTCCAAGAAGCAATGCAGAAACTTAATGGGAAAACTGAAAAAAATTATAGATCCTTTGAAAGAAGTGGCAGGCTGCAGTCTACACCATGAGACAGGCAGTAAACTGTAAGGTCCCAGAATGTGAGAGGGGGATAAACTGCCTCCAGGATATACACTCCCACTAGGGAGTCTTGCAATGCAGACCATGGTGGAAGACCTTAACCCTACCTAGCACTGGAACTGATTTAGGTAGCTGTGGGTAATATAAAAGTAGGAGCAGCCAAGAAAAGAGACTTGCTTGCACTCCCAGTCTCCAGTGTTGATGGAGGGAAGCCATTTTTTTTTTTTTTATTTTAGCTCCCAGGGGACCTTGCATTAGGCAGTGGTCACAGGTTGAGATATGCTCCCAGTTGAAATTCACAATGTAATCTCTAGTGAGAGCAAACACTCTTGGCCAGCACTGGAGAGTGAGTGAGAAGTGTGTTGCAGCCACCAGTGCAGGAGCTGGATGCCTGACTTTGCAGGCACACAGGAAGAGGCATGGACTGAAAGCCTTAGTTGCCATCTCCAGTGGGAAGGTTTATCACCTTTGAGAGTTTTGAGTTCTGAGCACAGACTGCCTGGATCTTAGCTAGCTGCTACCAGTGGAACACTGTGGGTATGCAACTTGCCTTGCCAAGTGTGTGGGAGCTGAGTTGGGGCTTAGTGCTGCCTGCTACTCTCCACTCCTTGTGTGAACTCTTCTGTGCAACAGAGGCAGATGTGATTATCTCTGGAATATTATATGGGGGCCAGATAACTGGCCTGCCACCCCTACTGGGCCTGCTGCTTGACCTGCATGTGGAGAGCCAAGAGTGCAGACCTGCCTGACCCATCCCCATCCTGGCTTTGCCCCTCTACCCACCGTGGTAGCTTAACACAATGAACAGAAAGATTTTGGAGCTCTATGGCCCCACCGATTGCCTGAGAATCCAGAATACCTCCCCTGGGTAAGGGACAAGCACAAATCCACCACTGCCACCATAGCTGGCACTCTTTTGTAAGTACCACCTGCTGGTTGGAGGCCAAACAACACAGTCCATTACAGCACCTCCAGGTAGAATAACACAGTTCCCAGGAAGGAGAAAACTTGTGTGTGACCTCAGCTATCACCATTACCCATAGCACCCTGGCTAACCAGGAGGTCCTGAGTCTGTTCGTATGCCAGTTCATCACTACTACAACGTGTGTTTGAGAAAGGCAACACACTAAGGCCATATATAACCAATCTTACAGAGTCTGCATCACTCCCCTGCCACCCATATCAGAGCTGGTGCTGGTACCCATTACTGGGAGACTTGAGGATGAGTCACATCATTTGATCCCTTCTAGACATTCCCCACGACCAGCCTGGAGTGTGGCAGCCCCACTAAATGGCTAGACCCAGAGGAGCAGCAGCATTCACAGTTGTCTGGCTCTCAGGGGCTCCTACTCCTAGAGGAAAAGAAAGCGCATCATATCAAGGGAACACCCTATGGAACAAAACAATCTGGATGGCAAGCCCTGAGTTCCAGAACTTTCTGCTAGTGGGAAGTTTATTTCAGCAGAGGCACAGGGGCAGTGCTGGGCTGAGCAGGGAAAGTCCACAGCTCTACCCCAATAGCCAGGAAGCCCTGGTGGTTGTGAAGGGTCTTGGAGAAGGGGATGACTTTTCCCTCTCATCCACCACTGCAGACACAGCTGGGCTTTTCCCATGGGAGCTCAGCATGAGTGCACCTATAGACAACCTTTCTGGGACACTCAGGGTGACTGTATCCCCACAGGAGGGGTGCCTTCCAGGTTCAGGCTTGCATAATTCTTCTCTATTTGGAATACCAACATTTCTCCAGATGAAAAGGCATGCTTGACTAATCTGAATAGCTGGAACACTGGGTCAGGAGTGTGACTAGGAGGTGAATCACTTTCCTGCTGACCTGGCAGGGGAGCTGAGGTGGCTACTACCCTATCCCTTGATACAACTTTCATATGTTTCACTGAGAACTCCTTCAGCCACCTCTCTCAAGGCTGAAACCTCTGCCCACCGTTGGGTATTGCATTTACCCATCTACTTTAAAGACAACCAGTTTCTACCCAAGGACACTTCCCTGACTATCCTAACGACTGAACTATTCAATCCAGTTAATAAAATACTGGTGAAAGAAAGAAAAAAAAAAGAAAGGAAGAAAGGGAGGGAAGGAAGGAAGGAGGGAGGGAGGGAGGGAGGGAGGGAGGGAGGGAGAGAGAGAGAGAAGGAAGGAAGGAAGGAAGGAGGGAGTGCACACCACAGGGGAATGAGATAAACTTCAAGGACCTCTGCCATTCCAACCTCATAGGAGATAGTGAACTTGCTCACACACCAAGCACATTGCTACTACTAGCATCTGAGAAAGCTCTCATACAAACACCCTCTGTAACCAAGGAATTCTTCACCTGTGAAAGCACCACGAACTGAATTAGACTACAATAAACTATAAACATCAAAGTGAGGCCCTCAAGGGTGAAAAAATAAATTTAAATAAAATCACTGAAACCAAAATAAATTTAAGAAAAAAAAAAAACATTTTTAAGTGATAGCTGCCATAGAGAGTGATTCCTCTGATGGATCTGGACAAAATAAATGGGAGATCTTCTGGAAAGGGCTCAGCGTTTTAGATGTCATTAAGACCATTCTGGATTTATGAGAGGAAGTTAAAATTTCAACATTAATAGGGGTTTGGAATAAGCTGATTCCAACCCTCAAGAATTACTTTGAGGGGTTAAAGAATCAATGGAGGAAGTAACTGCAAATGTGGTAAAAATAGCAAGAGAACTAGAATTATAAGTAGAGCCTGAAAATGTGATGAATTTCTGCAATATCATGATAAATCTTTAATGGATAGGGAGTAAATCATTACTCTTTATGGCTGAGCAAAGAAAGCAGTGTTTTGAGAAGGAACCTACTCC